>NC_081414.1:820264395-820439395 GCF_030272615.1 Cryptomeria japonica | reverse complement strand
AGCCCAACAAGGAGAAAGATAAGTCTTATGAAAATATTATCTTGAGTATATTGAGCACATAGAATCTGCTTTAGCATTTCAGATGTGAAGTTGCAGATATATTTTATTACTGTTATTTATTCTGTAAGTGATAGGAAATCTCTTAACCGAGTGGACCTAACAGTCTTATTTGTAAATCCTCTAGCAAGGTAACATTCTGAATGAGTGTTTGAAATCCTTTGACAAGGTCACTTCTAACAAAGTGAAGATCCTAACGGATCTGAGGGAAATCCCTTAACCGAGTCACATCTAGCAATGTGTATGTAATCTTTAACAGGATTTGCTTTTAATCGAGCATACTCTAGAAGGGTATATTTCTTAGTGGGTCCGAAATCCCACAGTGGTTTTTCCCTATTTGGGTTTCCACGTTAAATCTAGTGTTAAATATGTTGTGATGTTTTAAGTTTGTCAGTTTATGAGTTTGAATGATTTACAGTCTAGGTTGCATATTGAAGTAAAGGCTACCGAGGTTGAATCTGATGAATATATTGCATTGTGAGTTTATATGATTCACCGCCCCTTCTCTATTGCATTGTGAGTTTATATTGCATTGTGAGTTTATATGAATTTGATGAATATATTGCATTGTGAGTTTATATGATTAACTAATTTTTCGTCATAGGTCGACATAGCGAAAGTTTTCCTGCTTCAATTGTAAATCTCAATGCAAAGTTTGAATGGAGGGGGCCCCAAAATAGGGTAGGGGCAAGGGCACCACACCCCTTTCCTGCCCTTATCCAGGACAAAAAGAAAGGTTTAGGCCATGCGGAGTGCGGAAAAGTGCAGTTTTTTGGGGATTGAGAAAGTCTCGGGTCTCCAATTATGCTTGGGGATTCGATTCATCAATGTGAAGACCCTAATGTGGTCAAAAAATTGCAAGGGTCATAATTTTATGATGCTACATTTATCCCCCACTTTAGCGGGAGTATAAGCGTACACCAATACTTCCGATAAAGTACAAGGAAACACGATTGAAAGACTTCGAGCATGTCAAGGAGGGAAGATGCACCAAGTCCTGAATGGACTAAGGATCTTACAACTTCGATTGACAAAGTAAAAGGGAAGATCGAGAAAGGGAGAACCATGACTGGAAGTAGAAAGGTTCCCCTCACTATGATTCATGAAAGCAATGATACCAAAAATTACAAAGTGAAGCCAAGTTCACTAAGTAACTCCAAGTATCAAGAAGGAAAATATGAGTGGAGCATATGCCCCCACGTTAAAGCAATCATGCATGCCTTATTAGGAGTGATTTATTTAAGGTAGGATATACTCAAGAGAGAGAAAAGAGGAGCATGCTATCACAAGGATTTAGCCCCCAATCGAGGAATAAACCCAAGGATAATGAACACAAAAACACAGAGCATGAGGTAATTTCTCTTTCCTCAGGGTTAGTATGTTGTATGATAACCCATGTATATCATATATGTATATGCATATAATAATCGTCATTCCCCAAAGAAAGGAAACTTCCTTGGAAGAAAGGGAGTAAAAGATGTCTTTTGAGTCAACATGAAAGAGACCAAAAGAGATCTCAATGTTTTGCATCATCCTCAAGTAGACATGACGTAGGGAAAATAAAAGAATGGGGATACACATAGAAGAATGGTCACGAAAGAGCAAGAAAAGAGAGAGGTAGAGGATCTACGGTGGTAATGCAACTAGTCTAGCACGACATCCTCCTCCTGATCTTGCTGATCACTTTTTCAGGAAGGTAGGAAACATGCTAGAGGAGAGACATTGAGTACAACAGATGGATCTATCACAAGATCTAAACAAGGACTATGCTCATGTGCTAAGTCACTTTGTTTGATTCTAGTAGCTAGGATTAGAGATTTTGAAAATTTTGCTGATAAATGTTTGTCAACATCAACATATTCATAGTCACTATTAGAAGCATTAGGAGTTGTATTTCCATCATGAATAACATTTTCACCTATTTCTTCATCAAGATTTATAGAAAGAGGATCTCGCACATGAATATAAGTAAAACCATCACATGTTTTTTGCAACTTACGATTTGGATATTTTGGTGCAACATCTTGTTTAGGAGAAAAGAGAATCAGGTCAATTGTTGGAGTTCTAAGAGATTGAATGTTTTGAGAAACAAATTCACGAGCTCAAGAACAACGTCTTCTGTTGCTATTTACTAAGTTGTCATTAGTTTTATGCCCAAAGTCATTCTATATACTCTAGTCGGTTAATACCACCGAAATGTCCAGTCGGTAATTACTAAGGTGTCGGTTACAGAGAAAGGCTAGTCACCGAGATGAGACACACCAAGCTGTCTACCGAGTAAAGTTCTATGTCTACCGAGCAACAAAGAAGGTATACCGAGTCAATCTGAACCGAGTGAAAACATGTTACCAGATTCAATGAACTTGGACACACATGTGAAACGTGTTACAAGATTCGAGAACATGGAACCGTTATTACATAAGAAATTGCATTTAAAGATTTTGAGGGAGTTTATCCAATGAAATAATTTCTATGTTTATTCATTCGATAAAACATGTTTGTATGATCAATGCATGAATAGATCTTTGTCTCAGAGATCTATATATATAGAATGATTTGAGTATCTAAACAAGAGGAAAAAATGATGAGTTGAATATGAAAATCTTGAGAGAAGATAAGATGTGAAGATTAACAGAGATATTCAGAGGTCACTGAGAAGGTTTTCAGGGAGTAGTTTAAGTGACAAAGTATACAATAGTGGTCACCGAGTTGACTTATCAATTATCGAGGTATGCTATGAGCAAGGTAATTTCATATTGAGCACATAGAGTCTGCTATAACATTTCAGATGCAAAGTTACAGATATTTTGTAAAGATTTTGATTGAATTATTTTGAGTTGACTTAGAAACCTTTAACAGGGTAAAAGACTCTAACAAAGTCTATAAATTGTAAAGCCTTTAACCAGGTACAACATTTTGTAAAACCCTTTAGCAAGGTAGATCTAAATATCTTTGTACTCCTAACAGGGTAAGCTATCAGAAATAGCTAAACATGTAGCTCTAACTGAGCAATCTTGATTATTGCAGTAGTGAAGTTGTGGGTGCCATCCCCACCGCAGTTTTTCTCTCTAACCAAGAGTTTCTGCGTAACCAAAATGTTTGTGTTATGGAGTGAAATTTGTATGAATGTTATTTCTGTGATTATGTTTCAGCATTATATATTATGAGATCAGCTGTATTCAGTTTATGTTTAACAGTAAAATTGTTGTTCAAGAAAAGTTTTGAAGTACTGATTCACCCCTCCCCTCTCAGTACATTAGCTTTCCTAGTTGGACCTAACATCTTCGTCAGCGGTCTCTCGCACAACGATTCTGTCGAGTCTTAGCAAAAGGTTGAGTAGGAGGAATGTTTGTTGAAGGAGGAATATTATCCTCTTTGATAGTTGAAGGTTTAGGTTGAGGTCTTTTAGGTTGAACAAGAGGAGAGGCGAGCCTCTTCTCCCTACAAGAGGAAGGAGGTGGAACTGCGTTGTATAAAGGAGGAATATTAGGTGTAGGAAGGAGACTGAGTCCATCATGAGGAGGAGGTATGGGTCTAAACTTAGGAAGGATATTGTTGTGTTTCTTAGGAGAAGACATAGTTACATCCATAGGAATAGGTTGAGGATCTTCCTTAGGAGGAAGATTGTTTCTATCTATTAGAGGAAGAACTTCATCTTCAAGAATGATGGGAATGTCAAGTGTCAGGGTTCTAGGTTGAATCAAGGATAAGATCGTATCTTTCTTCCATTTTTTATAAGATTGTAAAAGAGCATCGCTCCTTGGTGGAAGAGATTGAAATTGTTTACGCCAAAATAAATCAATAGGAACACTAGGGCTTCTTTTAGATGGTCGAAATAAGCTATGGTTAGCAATTATGATTTCTCCATTGTGGGAAAATTTCAAACACTTATGAATTGTAGAAGCAATAGCCTTCATGGAAGATAGCCAAGAATAGCCCAACTTCACATGGAATTGCTCAGAAGAAGGAATGATAACAAAGTTGACATGCATATATTTAGTATGAACTGTTACGGTTTCAAGCAGATCCGAAGCAAATATGAACTAACAATTATATGCAGATTTAAATACAAAAGATAAAGAAATAAAACAGGACATAGATAACACAGAGATTTAACGTGGTTCACCCAGAATGGGTTACGTCCACCATACACAGTCATCCAATCTTTCTTATTATCCAGCAAAAATAGAACATCAACCTTACAATGCCTTAAGCATCCCAGCCGCTTATAACATGCATTTTTTAGGGAAATAAACAAAGTCGGCCTTTTTAGGGTTTTATTACAATGTCAGTTTTCATCAATGAAAAACAGCAAAAAAAAAATTCTCGGGGGCTGCCGCCCCCGAACCCTTGCCCGAGGCCCAGCCCGGCCCCGGACCCCGGAGAGGATACATGCTGAGTGTACAGTACTTTGCTGATCAGTTGCCACATTTCAACAATCTCCCACTTGGAGACTAATACTACGCGACACCACTGTACATGCAACATCCACTGGATAAAACACTAGGACTCAACTGGTATAAATTCCACAATTATCAATCAAGAAGACCAACAGAAATTGATGAAGAAATCAGCTTCTCCTGTGGAACTGCCTTCGTGAACATATCGGCAGGATTCTCACTTGTGTGAATTTTCTCAAGCCGTAACTGACCCTCCTCCAAAACAGTTCGGATGAAGTGGTACTTGAGCTGAATGTGCTTTGTCCTTGAACGAAAAGCAGAGTTATTCACAAGATGAATGGCACTCTGGCTATCAGTATACAATGGGCTATCCTCTTGTGTTTGACCCAATTCCTCTAGAAAACATTGCAACCAAATCATCTCCTAGCTGGCTTCTGTAGCAGCAACATACTCAGCTTCAGTGGTTGAAAGTGCAACAACCTTTTGTAGCCTAGAAATCCAACTGACTACAGTTCCCCCTATAGTAAAAACATACCATGTAGTACTCCTCCGTGAATCAATATCACCCGCCAGATCAGAGTCAACAAATCCATTTAGAGCAGCATTAGATCCTTTGAAACATAATGCCTTTGTAGTAGTTTCTTTCAAATACCGAAGAATCCATTTCACAACATTCCAATGTTCCATACCCGGATTACTCATAAACTTGCTCACAACTCCCACTGCATGTGCAATATCTGGCCCTGTGCATACCATTGCATACATCAGACTGTCAACAACTGATGAATATGAGATGTTAGACATTTTATTAACCTCTTCCTGTGCCTTTGGGCACATCTCCTTAGTCAATTTGAAATGACTAGCCAAAGGTGTACTAACTGCGTTTGCATCCTGCATGTTAAATCTTTTCAACACCTTCTTTATATATTCACTTTGGGACAAATTCAAGGTTCTATTTTTCCTGTCTCGTGTAATCCTCATACTGAGAATTTGCTTAGCTGCACCCAAATCCTTCATAGCAAATGACCTGGCTAATTTCTGTTTAAGATCATTTATATGTTGCATGTTAGACCCAACAACAAGCATGTCATCAACATAAAGCAACAAGATAATATAACTGCCATTATCAAATCTCTTAAAATATACACAATGATCAGAATGACATCTATGATAACCGTGTTCAGCCATGAAACAATCAAATTTTAAATACCATTGTCGGGGTGCTTGCTTTAGGCCATACAGACTTTTCTTCAACCTGCACACCAAGTTCTCCTTACCTTTGACCTCATATCCCTGTGGTTGCAACATGTAAATTTCCTCCTACAAATCTCCATGGAGAAAAGTTGTTTTGACATCTAATTGTTCAAGATGTAAATCATCTGCAGCCACAAGACTAAGTACAGTTCTAATTGAAGTCATTTTTACAACTGGAGAAAATATTTCATCATAAGCTATACCCTTTTTTTGTGCAAAACCTTTTACCACAAGTCTGGCCTTATATCTTTTCTGACCTCCTTCCTCCTCCTTCAACCGATAAACCCATTTGTTAGGCAAGGCTCTTTTTTCTGCAGGTAAAGGGACTAAGTCCCAAGTCTTATTTTTCATCAAGGAGTCCATTTCCTCTTTCATGCCGAGCTCCCACTGTTGTTTGGCATCTACCTGCATTGCTTCTTCATATTCTTCTGGTTCACCAAAATACGTTAATAAAATAGAATACAAAGAAGGAGAAAATCTTTCAAGGGGTCTACTTGTCCTCGTAGAACATCTAACACTTGCAGGAGTTTGTGGGACAATCTATTGTTGCTGAGCATCAGGTACCTGTGGCATTTCATTTTCAGGAATCTCATCCAACACCACATATTCTTGTTTGTCCTGTTCATGCTTCTTTTCCTGCATCTGTTCTTTATACATAAACTTCTCATTGAATATAACATCTCTACTTCTAATTATTTTCTTATTTTCAAAATCCCATAACCGATAGCCATATTCATCTATCCCATATCCAATGAAGGTACATTTCTAAGATTTAGCATCAAGCTTGGTTCTGTTTTCTTTATCAACATGGACAAAAGCTTCGCAACCAAAAGTTTTTAAAAAAGAATAATTTACCTTTTTACCAGTCCATGCCTCCTCTGGAATACCACCATCCAAAGGGGTTGAAGGTCCTCTATTTATCAAATAGACAACAGTATGTACAACATCTACCCAAAAATGTAAGGGCAATCCAACATGCAATCTCATGCTCCTCGCGCGTTCCATGATAGTCCTATTCATTCTCTCTGACACACCATTTTCGTGTGGAGTTCCTGGAACTATCTTCTGCTTTCAAATCCCATTTAAGGAGCAGTAATCTTCAAATGCTTTGCTACAATACTCACCTCCATTATCTGATCTGAGACACTTCAACTTTTTTCCTGTCTCATTCTCAACCAAAGCTTTCCATTTCTTAAAAGTTTCAAAAACATCTGGTTTTTGTTTTAAGAAATATACCCATGTTTTTCTGGTTGAGTCATCAATAAAAATAATATAATAACAAGATCCACCAAGAGATGATACCTAAGCTGGTCCCCATACCTTTGAATGCACAAGCTCTAACTTCTCACTCTTCTTCTCTTTCCCAACCTTGAGAAATCTAACTCTTTTCTGTTTGCTATAAACACAATTTTCACAGAACTCTAAATCAATCTTCTTTAGTCCTGGCAATAGATTTTTGGAGTGAAGGATTTTCATCCCTTTCTCACTCATGTGCCCAAGCCTATGGTGCCACATTATCGAATCTGTTCTTGCAACATCTATTGTTGTTGTCCCTGCAGTAACTTTATCTGTAGTAGCTAAGGTAGAGTAAGTGTTACTAGTACACAGATATAATGTGCCTACCTTCGCACCTTTAGCTACTACTAATGATCCTTTACTGACCTTCCAAATACTGTCTGAGAAGGTAACTATGCAACCTTCACTACCTAGTTGCCCTGCAGAAATTAAATTTCTTCTTAAGTTAGGAACATGTCTTACCTCCTGCAGAAACCAGTCATTACCATTCTGCAACTTGATCTTTATCTTTCCTTTTCCAACAATTTGGCAGGGCTCATCATCACCCAAATATACCTGTCCAAAATCACCTTGAACATAATCTAGAAAATATTTTCTATGAGGTTTAGCATGAAATGAAGCCCTAGAATCTATTACCCAAGAATCATTAACATTATCCAAACATAAGATTAAAGCATCTTGTAAAGTATTACTTGCAATATTAGCTTCCTTACTGTCATTTTCATTTTTGTCTCCTTCTTTGTTTTTCCGAGACCAACAGTCTTTCTTTAGATGACCAGGCTTTCCACAGTACCAGCAATCTTTCTTTCCTCTAGATTGAGAGCGTCCTTTCTTTGACTTCCCTCATGACTTCTCATTCCCAGGGCCTTTTCCTCTTTCCTTTGATCTTCCTCTGTTCTCCACATTCAAAACACTACTCGATGATGTTGGAGTCTCACTTGTGCTTTTCCTTCGCATTTCCTCACTTAGGATAACACCAACAATATCATCAAATACCAAAGTATTTTTACCAGAGACAGAGTTACTTACAGCCATAACCAAGCTATTCCAGCTTTCTGGCAAACAACATAAAATCAAGAGAGCCCTAACCTCTTCTACAAAGGTAATTTTTACCGAAGACAATTGACTAGTAATTGTATTAAATTCATTTAAGTGCTCCGCTATAGATCCTCCCTCACTCATTTTCAAATTAAACAAACGCTTCATAAGAAATACCTTATTTGAAGCTGAGGGTTTCTCATACAACTTAGCCAATGTTGCCATGAAATCTACAATCATTTTTGCTTCTGTTATATTGAATGCTACAGATGACGCAAGGCACAATCAAATAGATCCCAGTGCCTTTCTATCTAAAATGTCCCACTCTTCATCTGACATTGTGGTCGCTTTCTTTGCCTTTCTTTCCAATGGCTGCCACAAATCCTTTTGATACAGGTAATCCTCCATCTGCATTTTCCATAACTGATAATTCTGGCCGTTAAACTTTTCGACCTTGAATTTGGAATCCTCCATTGCTCCCACTCAAATATGAAAGTCCTGCCAATTTACAAAAAACCTCGCTTTGATACCAATTGTTAGAGTTTCAAGCAGATCCGAAGCAAATATGAACTAACAATTATATGCAGATTTAAATAGAAAAGATAAAGAAATAAAACAGGACACAGATAACACAAAGATTTAACGTGGTTCACCCAGAATGGGTTACGTCCACCATACACAGTCGTCCAATCTTTCTTATTATCCAGCAAAAATAGTACATCAACCTTACAATGCCTTAAGCATCCCGGCCGCTTATAACATGCATTTTTTTTAGGGCAACAAACAAAGTCGACCTTTTTAGGGTTTTATTACAATGTCAGTTTTCATCAACAAAAATGGCAAAAAAAAATTTCTTCGGAGCTGCCGCCCCCGAACCCCTGTAGCGAGCTTCACTTGCTTTCCTGGGGCCCGGCCCCAAACCCCGGCGAGAATACATGTTGAGTGTACAATACTTTGCTGATCAGTCGCCACATATCAACAATTGATGCCAACAATGTGAAGTCTAAACAACCAATGTTGACTTTATCAGGCAACCCACCATCCAATAATGATAAAAAAAGTGCTAATCAAGGCACTAACACTTATTAGTGAAATACCAACCAAGGAGCTTCAATGTCAAACAACAACAAGAATCACCAAGGCAACAACAACAACAACAACCAAGGGAACCACACAAACCAAAGAGGCAACACTTATGCTTTCCCATATCGACGAATGTACACGCCATTAGGACAAACCTTAGAATCAGTCGCCACATTTCAACATGAACTTCAATAGGAAGAGTAATATAACCAATGGTAGGACAAGAGAATCCAACAAATAACTTCACAACCACATTAGTATCATCATAGATTGGTTTATGCAATCATAAAGTGAAAAGATACTCCTCAGTGATGACATTAACCATGCAAGAGGGATCAATAAGCACACCACAACAAGGCATGCACTTGATGTTTGCAACTATGTATAAAGGACCATCAGATGCTCTAATGGTCTCACTAGGGTCAAATGTGATACATAAGTCCTTAGGTTTTCTTTGTTTCTCTACCAGGTTCACCAAATTTGGAGTTGTGGTAGTAAGATCAGAAGGAGAGAAAGAGGTATGTTCAATCTCAATCACGTTAGAGGGATGATAAGGAAAAAGATCAGTAAAAATCTTAAGGTTTTGATTAGGAGGAGCTACTGATTTGTTTCCCTTATCATTCACACCTACCACATATATAGTATTATTATCAATTAAATATTGAATCTTAATTTTTAATGCAAAACATTTCTCAGTATCATGACCAGGCTGGCGATGAAATTGACAAAAGGAATTGTTATCAAAATAGGGGGATGCTAGCTTAGAAGGATCAACTAGTTTTATAGGAGGAAGTTTGATAACATTTCTTTGTAACAACTGAGACATAATACTATGTAAAGATTCATTCAAAGGAGTAAATTGTCTTTCTCTTTTGAAAAATTTAGAAATAGGAGGCACACCTATTGTAGCATTCACATTGTTGTTGTTGATTGTATCATTGAATTTGATGAAGCCTTTTGTTGGTTTGAACTTCACAAACGGTTTTTGAACACTCTCCCCCTTATCACTCAGAGCCATAGGAGTAGATTGCTCTCTTTGACTCACAACCAATTGACAGTTCTGAAGTGTTGTGCACAACCGTGGAAAGGAAGTAAACTTAGACAAAAGAAGTTTTTCCCTAATATATTTTTGCAAATTAGAAATGAAAATTCTTTGAATATCATTATCAAGTACAGGAAAATAAATTTGAGCACACAAATGCTTATGAAATCAGTCACTTTTTCTTTAACACCTTGTTTACAATGCATTAAATCAGTCAAAGTTATTTTAGGACCAATGTTGTTTTGAAATTATTGAATGAAAGCATTTTCTAATTATTTAAAACAAGTGATAGAATACGAAGCCAAAGATCAATACCATTGTAAAGCCTTATCTCTTAGTGTTCTTATAAACAATTTTGCAAGCAATCTTTGATCATACGCAAAATCAATACACAAGGTTTGAAATATTTTGACATGAGTTAGGGGATCACCTTTTCCATTATAGAGTTCCAATTGAGGGACCTCGACATGCTTAGGTGGGATAAATTTAACAATATCAAGAGAAAGTGGGCTCACAACATCAAATGTGGGCACACTAAACTTGGATTGACTCATGGAAGAAATTTGTTGTTGTAAGGAAGACACAGTTTCAACAATATTGTTAATGGTTGCTTCGGTAGAAGAATTGATGTTAGACATGGTTGATTGAGAAGGTGGTGTGATATTATTCAAGGAAGGCATGTATTGAGAATAAGATGGTGGAACATTATGATAAGTAGGCATAGGTGATGATAGAGTAGGAAGTGGGACACTCAAAGGAGGAATAAAATTGTTGAATGAATTTCCCCTTTGTTTCATATTAACTGGTTGAGGAATAGTAGGAATACTTATTGAAGACAATGGTAAAAATGGAGGATTAAATGAAGAAGAGGGATTTCCCCCACAAATAATTGTTGTAGGAATAATATTTTGAGTTTTAGAGGCCATGATGTTTGAAGTGAAAGTAGGAACACTAGTCATAGAAGAAGTCAAAGGAATGAAAGGATTTACTTGTGTAGGAGGTTGTGAGTAACCTAGGGTCTCAACACAACTCTTTATAGGTATGACATTGCAATCAACAATATGAGCAATGCCACACAATATATCAATTTCATTCTTATCACTTTGAATCATGCGTTTAAGGCCTTCAATTAATGGAAGAGCTTCAATATTAGGGTATTCTTGGGACATCCATTGTTGTAAGTTATCAAATTGATTGTCCAATTTTGAAAGTTGATCTATAGAAACTCTAGTTAAAGCTTCTTCTTCATCATGGGATTCGTCAATTGGATAGATAGGGACATGATTAGGATGGGAAGAATTAGCATTATCCTCATTAAAGAAGTCACCCAAATTATGCTCCATCTCCTCGGTAATTAAACCTTGGGAAGTCTTAATTCTAATGCTTTGTCTAACGGGGATATTATAGGTAGAGTTAATAGTGGTAAAATTCATGCACTAGAGGAAAATTTTGAATTTTAGATTGTGGGAACAAAGTTTTCCAAAAATTGAATAATGCAAAATTTAAGAAAATAATGATTACACAATTTGAACTTTGTTGAAAGGAGAAAATGAAACAAATTCCAAAAATATTTTTATGATGAATAAAAGAAAATTGGAATTTAAAATTAGGGCCAATGGGGTACCACTTAATCTTAAAATTGTCAAAATTGGAATTTTTAAAACCAGGGCAGATTATAATTAATCACTTAATTGTAAAAAATTTTCTTGAAATTTGAAATGTTGAATTTTGAAGGTATTTTTCGATTTTCGAGTGATAAAAAATCGACAAAATCAGCCAATTTTTTGGATTTAAGCTATTAAATACAGTCATAACAGTCTCCCAAAATTTTAGGAAAAAAGCCAGGGATCGTGTTGAAAGTGCACACGGTTCTGCCAACTTTTTCGGAAATTTTTAGGGATGAAAGTTACGACGAGTTTAAAGATAACCCTAAAACATTGGTGGAATTTACAATCTCTAGATAGGCAAAATGAAGGTTTTAATGTGAAAATAGAACCCTATTAAAGTTTTGAAAAAGAAGAAGAATTGAATTGTAAATTTGAAAAGGGTCAAGATAGGGACACCTTGAAAATTGTTTAGGAAACTGAAGTTGATTGAAATTGGTTGAAATTTGCACAAAATCCAATTAACTTTAAAAATTAGGGTTTTAGAACCTAACCACTTTAATTTTTGAAAAAGGAGGGAAATTGAAATTTTGAATTTTAGGAAAGAGGATAAGACTGAAAACAGTCACAAATCTTAAAATTAAATGGAAATTCAATTTTTGCACAAGTTCGAGATAATTTTTAAAAATTAGGGTTTTGACAATTAACCACTTAATTTTGTGAATTTGATTTGCAAATTGAACAAGACAATGAAGGAATTGAATTTGACAAATAATGCAATTTTCAGATCTAAGACAATAGCAAGCAATTTTTTACCAAACACAAGCTCAATTTTAAAAACTAGGGTTTTGAATGAATTAACAACTAAGTTTGCAGAAAAATTAAACTCGTAAATTAAAAATATGCAATGATTTTAAAAATGAAGCATGTAAGACGTCGGGTTCACCAAAATGTAATGTGGTGTAAAAGGAATGGATGAGGAGATCAAGAGAAAAGATTTTCTTCCCTCCGAGGAGAGATGAAAGTTTCACTATGGATTTCCCTTCCACCACCTTACACACATTACATTTAAAAGAGGGGAGAAAATTCACTAGATCGAATCTCTTAGGAAATAGATTGAATGCTAAATGAATTGTTAATGATGTGAAAATGACAAGCTAACCCCTCTTTTAGAATGGAAAATGTTTGAATTAGGTGTTTCAAGACTAAGTGTAAAAGTAGCAAAGAACTGATTATAACGTGAAATAGAAGTGTGGGATGAAGTTGTGCACCTAAATTTGGATATAACATGTCGAGACGAAGCTGCCTTGTGAATTTGAGAAAAAGTCATCGGGATCGTGTTGAAAGTGCACACGGTCCTCCGAAAAATCCACAAAATGAAAAGGGTTTTTCTGCCTCTACAAATGGAGTCCAAATCTGCAAGAAAAACCATGCACCTGCAACCTACACACATAAAAGAGAGGAAAAGGGGTTTGGATTGGGGGTTTGGCTTCAGGTCAAACCCCAGTTTTAGAATTAAGCAAATGATGAAAATAATACTTGCAAGTAAATGTAAATGAAAGACTGAAATAGAATTCACCTCAAGGGAGGATGAAATTGAAATGTAGATAGAATTTCTTGTATGGAATTGAATGATGGAAGAGATCTCCTCTTCAATGGTTGAATCCTTCACTTGAATGCAACACCTAGCCTTGAAGAGAGACTTGAGAATGCTCAATGCTTAGAAGGATGCTTGAATGCTTGAACTTATGCCCACTTTTTCCGCTTACTTCTCTATCTTTCCAAATGAGAGGACAAATGTGACTTATATATTCATCAATTAGGATTAATTAACTGATGCTTCATCATAGGCCAACATAGGGAAAGTTTTCCTACTTCAATTGCAAAGCTCAATGCAAAGTTTGAATGGAGGGGGGCCCAAAATATGGCAGGGACAGGGGCGCCATGCCCCTATCCTGCCCTTATCCAGGACATAAAGCAGGTTTTAGGCCATGCAGAGTGCGGAAAAGTGTAGTTTTTTGGGGATTGAGCAAGTCTCGAGTCTCTGATTAGGCTTGGGGATTCGATTCGCTGTCAAGACCCTTATGTGATCGAAAATTACAAGGGTTGCAATTTTATGATGCTATATATATATATCCTTAATTTTACCACTCTTCTTAAACTTGCTTTCCTTCCTAAGATGTCATAATTTCCCACATTCCTAACATTTTATTTTACGTTTATGAGGATATTTCATGTATTTACCCTTCATCATTTTCTTATATTTTGTCATGCCCACTTGTACACACTTGCACAAATAGACATAAAAACAATGTAACTATTTAAAAAAAAAACTCTACTATGGCTTCCACATTGTTGGAATCTATTATATCATTAAATATATAATGATTAGTTAAATAATAAATAAATTAACATTCAAATGTTAATTTATAAATGTAGGTTAGTTAATAGTTAAAATAATTAATAAAATAATTATTAGTTATTAGTTTTTGGAAATTATGTTTTTGATTAGATAAGCGGGAAACAAGGATCCCGATCTTTTACAAAAACTACCAAAAGCAAGACGAAACATGCCCAAACGGGCCAAGATTAACAAAACAAGAAAAGAAATTTTGAAAGGAAAGTTATACTATAAACAAAAAACTAAGGCTTTATAAGTCAATTGATTGCAATGTAAAAATTATTTGAATATATCAATTTTGATATTCAATATATTTTTTAGTTTTTTGTGTGACTTGTATGAATCTGTATTTGATGACCATTTCAATATGATAATAGAGCATCAACCATCTTTGTGTTTGTGAAAAATCTTGGAGATGTAGATCCATGGAGATGATTACCAGAGCACCATGTAAGATGAAGATTTACTTAAAGAGATAGGAGTAAGCCCTGTATGCACAATTTATCCTCTCTCCACATTGTGAAGCGTGACACCCAATATCATTATAATTGTTTTTGTTGTGGATGATAGAAGATCTTGTGGGACCATAAAAAGAAGAAACATTAGAGAAAATGATTTTTGTGATACAAACGAAATTTAGTTGTGTCATTTTTTGAGAGTTTTCAATCAAAACTTTCGTTTCTGATGCCATCAATATTGATTCCTTTCTTTAGGCAATTCATATTGGTTTGGTCTTGATATTTCTCAATTGTTGCAACAAATTTTTATAGATTGTCATGCCACAACACAAATTTTGTTACTAAAATTGTTAACAATATGTTTTAAGTTTGTTATTACAAAGATTTGTAGGCTTGAGGAGCTCATGTTTTGCATTTTAACGAGGTGTGTGGAGAAAGAGAGGCGAGGGCCTAGTTTGGTGTCATAAAATTTCTAAAGATATACATATTTACATAAACCTGTGTATTATTGTTTGTTAAAGGGGTAAAAATCAAATGAAGGTGTATTATTTGGAAGGAGAGGATTAATGTGCTGATTCAAGTGAGGTAGTTTTCTAATATGGAAGATCTTGATAAAATATTTTAGGAATTTATAGAGGCGTATAAAAAAAATTAAAGTTCCACAAGCAATGGTAAATTTCATTTTTTATATTGAAGTTTGGATGTATAATAGTCTTGATCGATTTGGAGAATGCAAATATAGGGGTTTTCGTGATAAAATTAGATTAATTTGTTTCATTTTGACAAATTTTAATCAATGATAATGTTCAATTTTATTATTTTATCATATGTTTGCGTTTTTGGGGCCATCCATGTTGCACTTGATAGAGCTTTCAAAATTTTGAATGCTACTTCTGACATTTAAAGAGTAAAAAATGGATTGGAGGTATTAGAGGATAGAAGATTTTAATCATCTCAAAATAGCTTCTCGTTACAGATGATACTTTGCATGAGAAGTGTTAGTTTTATTTTGTGTCCCTTCATGGAACAAGGGGGTTTAACATCTAATAGAAAAACATTTGGAGTGTAATATCTAAATAATATGTAGAATGAGATTGTTTCTACATTGGTTCAATTTCTTTTGTACATCAAAAAATCCGATTTTGTACCCACAACATTAGAAGAGGGATATTAACACTTTGGAATAAAACTAGACTCTCAAAGTAGAGGTGTTCTGATGCATAGCCCTCCTTGTATCTTGCAAAACACTTCAGGATGTATGACACTAACCCCTCAACACACCAATAGGATCCTACAAAGCAAGGCTCTACACCCTTAGTTCCAACTTCTCATTTCGCTCCAAGGTCCATACTACTCAAATTGGGTAACTTGCTCCATTATGCATCATGAAGCCTCCTAAGGTTCCTGACCTTCACAACCCCTATTTTGGATCATAAAACACTCACATGGACTAGACCAAACACTGGTTTCAAGGATTCAACCCAATTCCCTATGACACCTTCACAATTAGGCCTATTTGCTTGTAGCCCTTGGAGACGGGTAATGGGACCTTAAGTCCAAACTTTTCCAAACAACTTGGAAAAAAATTAACTGATTTAGATACCCTTTTTGTTCTTACCCAATCCCCAAAAAGGAGAAGTCGAGATCTGACAAGGAAAGGTCTGAACCCGCTGGTAGCCAACTGTCCTAAAGGGCTAATTAGGACTCCATTTATGAAACAACTATATCAAACTGGACACACCTTACAACCACAACCCCATGGGAATGTGGGGAAACATAAACCATTATATGTTCTAGGGTTACATGCCTAGAATCATCGCCAATTGTCTTCTTGGGTAATTATTGCAGTCTAAGGGCTAGGTAGCCACATGGAGATGTCTACCTATGGCCTGATCAAACACACATCTCCCTTGCACCTCCTAAAAAATACATTTGGAATCATAGAATACATAGGAAACACTTGCATCCCACCCATTGGCATGAGTTTTAGATGAACAAGTTGCAAGTTATGGCCATGGAAAAGAAAAACCCTAGGTACCTGGAAAACCCTGGTTTTCCAGGTACCTACAACAAAACTTGGATATCTGGAGCGCAAAAAATGATAAAGACCTCAAATCAAGACCAAATAATTGGTAACTCATTGCAATAACAAAATCACAACATTTTGGATTGGTCCCAATCCGTACAACTCTGTACCCCAGGTCAAAACCTCACAGTTGCAGGAAAAACTCAGAATTTCTTATTGCTTGCAATCATAAAATCTTTCTCCGTACAATCTCTTCTTGGGAATTTTGTCCTCAAGGTGTTTATACCCCTGTACAAATTCTCTCAACCAAAAACAAGAGGTTAGAGCTGTTGGAGGAGTTAAACCAACAAGAATTCAAAAATTGCAAAAAAAGTTGCTCATGACAACTTTTTACAAAGTTGTAAAAAAATGTCATTTCTTGCACCCGAATGACTTGGGTCAAGACTAACACCTCTAAACACCCTAGAAGCACATAAAAAAAATAAAAACACTAGGACAAACCTATCCTAATCATACTTAGTCCCCTTTTGTCCAAAAGTCCTAATTGGCTTATCAAGATGCCAAAATAGGAGTTTGGCTCACAAGATGGGGTCCTTTATTACAAACACAAAATGCATGATTGAAACACAAGGAAATAATCCTAAGACATATTAAAGGTCTTATCCTTCCTCCTCTAAGCCAGAATGATCATGTTGAAGGCGTGCCCCTGCACCATACTCCCTGGAAGAAGAAATCTCAAGTCCACTTGGGATGAGAGTTTGCAGGTTTGCACTATGGTTTTTGATTTGCTGCTCTATCATCTAGACTGCTTTAGAATCCATTTGTCCCTACCAGGCCACCAAATACTCCATATATACTTTTTTCCTTGTCCTCTTTGCAACCTTGGTGTCCAAAACTTTATGCAATTTTGGTGGTTCATGTTTGGGAATGTCATCATCTGCTACAACCTGAATGGTTTCTTCTCCTGCATCAACACTACATTTGTAAAGAGTTAAGTCACATACATTAAAAATGGGTGACAAACCAAGATCAGGTGGGAGTTGAAGTTCATAAGCATTTTGTCCACATTTTTTCAAGATTTGATAGGGTCCAATCTTCCTTTGCATAAGCTTTGTATATTTGCCTTTTGGAAGTCTTTCCTTCTTCAAGTGAACCCACACCAAGTCTCCCACATCAAATTGGATATCCCTCTTCTTCTTATCAACATGAGCTGTATACCTTTTTGCAGATTGTTGAAGGTGAGATTTAACTTGGTCATGTATCTCCTTTATGGCGGTGGCAAAGGTTTCTCCATCTGCACTAATGGCTTCTCCTTGAGGTTGTTCCCTTAAATCCAACACACCCCTTGGGTGGATCCCATACACAACCTAGAAGGGTGACTTACCAGTGCTTCTATTTACTATATCATTATAAGAGAATTCTGCCTAAGACAGTATGCTATCCCACTTCTCTCCATACTACCTAGTCAAACATCTTAGCAGATTTCCCAATGATTTGTTTGCAACTTCAGTGGGCATCCCTTCAACATGATCATTCAGGCTTAGAGGAGGAAGGATAAGACCTTAAACATTTCTTAGGATTCTTTCCTTGTGTTTCAATCATGCATTTTGTGTTTGTAATAAAGGACCCCATCTTGTGAGCCAAACTCCTATTTTGGCATCTTGATAAGCCAATTAGGACTTTTGGACAAAAGGGGACTAAGCATGCTTAGGATAGGTTTGTACTAGTGTTTTTAGTTGTTTTATGTGCTTCTAGGGTGTTTAGAGGTGTTAGTCTTTGTAGACACCTAAAATTAATGTTTAATTAATTTAAGCCTATCAACATAATTAATTGACTTTAATTGTGTTATCCTTATTCCTCTCAAAATCAATTAAATATAATTTAATTAATCTTGTCACTATAGTCCAATAATTAATTTATCAAATAAATTAATTATTCCCCTATTCTTCTAAAGTCATCTCAATAATCATTTTCTCTAAACCCACTCAGTCAATTAATTTTAATTAATTAACCTAGTCATGTGATTCCTACAAATCACTTTTCCTAATCCCACTTAGCCTAATTAATTCTTCTAGAATCTCTCATAATCATGATTATCATTATTCTCCAATTTTTAATTCCCACTCATGTCACATCAAACTTTGAATCTCTCAAAGAAATTCAAATTTCTTTGAATCCCTCAATGCATCCTTATTTTGGAATTTTTAATTCCTCAAGTTTGAAATTCAAATTTCTCCCCCCTTTTTCCAAAGGAATTTTATATTCCTGTTTATTTTCCCAAGGCACCCTTGATACATGCCTTCTATCCAAAATCAATCTCAACCCTTCATAATCAAATCAATCTTGGCCCTTCATTGGCCTCCTCCAATCTATAAATTGGAGCTTATTCTCCTCACAAAGGGATCCAACTTCTCATGCATCCTCATGCTACCACTTCTTCTCTTCTTTCTCTAATCCACTTTCATCCATTCAAACAATCATCCTTCCTCAACTAATATTCATTCTTCCTCTAATCCAATCTAATCCAATTCAACCCAATCCAATCCAAATCCAACCCAAATCCAATCAAGTCCTAATACAAGTACCAATCCAATCCAATCATATCCAATCAAGTCCTAATCCAAGGACTAATTCAATCAAATCAAATCCAATCCAAATCCAACCAAATATAATCCATCATCACTCCAAGCCAAGATCCTCATCTTCATTCAACATCATCTCCACAATATTTCCCCTCCAAAACATATTCATTCAATTCCAATCTAATTCTTCGCTCTCAACATGACTACCTAAAATTTCAAAGCTTGGTATGAGAAGATGCTCATGGAAATTCACGAGCCTACCTACCAAGTTAATCCCATAATCTCCCACTCTCCTATCATACCTTCACCCATTCCATCTCAACACATTTCACCCAATCCTGATCTATACCATATCTCTTATCCTTCCTCTACCTTCGACAAGGGAAATCCATCTTATTCCCCATCCATATCTCCATCTTATTCCCCATCCATATATTCATATTATCCCCCATCCACATACTCCTCTAATCCAATATGTATACCTCCATCTCCCCCCCATCTACATACCAATCACCATCCTTCTACAACACATACATTACCTCTACTCCCCATCCAAACCATTTACTCCATAGTCCTCCAATCATTAATCTTAATCCTCCATCTAATCCTAATCTATCCAATTCCAATCCTAATCCTAATCCTCCATCTAAACCCAATCCTAATCCTCCATCTAATCCTAATCCTCCAAAATCCATATTGTCCACGTCCTCCAAATCCATCATCCGTAATCTTATCCAAGACATGCTAGCAAAGGAGACAAAATCCTCACCTCAAAGCAAAGTGGCCAAGTCTCCTTGAGTCCTCCATCCACTCCAATCACCTCCACCACAAAACAAATCCCAATCCCCCACACTTATTTATACCCCATTTCTCCATCTAATCACATCAAAGCTTTCATATCTTCCTCCATCACACAATCCCCACAACTCCAAACATGCCAAAAGCTTGTTCCAAAGCATGCTACTATAGAAACCTCTCCATCTCATGATGCATCTCCCTTCACTCCATCTAATGATCCCATTCCCTCCACTCACTCTCATGATCATATGATTCCTCTATCATCACATGATCCTCTTCCATCTCATGATCCAATCACCCCTCCCGCTCCATCTCATGATATTCTCTCTAGTCAAGATCAAAGTATCCCTTCATCTCCATGTCATGATCCCAATCCATCTACACTTGAAAATAATTATTTTAGTTATTTTTAATTCCTCACATAATTAATTCTGATTTCGATCATGTCTTATACAGGATGAATCCTTCCTGAAACCAAACGTTGTGATCAATCATGTCTTATACAGGATGAATCCTTCCTGAAACCAGATGCTCTGATCATGTCTTATACAGGATGAATCCTTCTTGAAACCAGACACTCTGATCATGTCTTATACAGGATGAATCCTTTCGAAAACTAGACGTTGTGATCAATCATGTCTTATACAGGATGAATCCTTCCTGAAACCATACGCTCTGATCATGTCTTATACAGGATGAATCCTTCCTGAAACCAGACGTTGTGATCAATCATGTCTTATACAGGATGAATCTTTCTTGAAACCAGATGCTCTGATCATGTCTTATACAGGATGAATCCTTCCTGAAACTAGACATTGTGATCAATCATGTCTTATACAGGATGAATCCTTCCCGAAACCAGACGCTCTGATCATGTCTTATACAAGATGAATCCTTCCTGAAACCAAACGTTGTGATCAATCATGTCTTATATAGGATGAATCCTTCCTGAAACCAGATGCTCTGATCATGTCTTATATAGGATGAATCCTTCCTGAAACCAGACGTTGTGATCAATCATGTCTTATACAGGATGAATCCTTCCTGAAACCAGACGCTCTGATAATTTATTATACATGATGAATCCTTCCTGAAACCAGACGTTGTGATCAATCATGTCTTATACAGGATGAATCCTTCCTAAAACCAGACGCTCTGATCATGTCTTATACAGGATGAATCCTTCCTGAAACCAAATGCTCTGATCATGTCTTATACATGATGAATCCTTCCTGAAACCAGGCGCTCTGATCATGTCTTATACAGGATGAATCCTTCTTGAAACTAGACACTCTGATCATGTCTTATACAGGATGAATCCTTCCTGAAACTAGACACTCTGATCATGTCTTATATAGGATGAATCCTTCCTAAAACCAGATGCTTTGATCATGTCTTATACAGGATGAATCCTTCCTGAAATCAGACAGTGTGATCAATCATGTCTTATACACAATTAATAATTTTAAATTCCTCACATAATTAATTAATTAATTATGTTAACTCAAATTCTCCTCAATATTAATTAAATATAATTAATATTGTCACTCATGTGTAAACCCCTCATCCCCTTGCACTCTACACTTGGGGGCAAGATTCATCCACACAATCCTCCCATCCTTATACATCATATCTAAGTCCATTCTCCTATCCTATCTTTGATCTTGACTATCCTATCCATATCCTCCATCTCTTCCATCCATATTGGGTCCTTACATCCCTCCATCCACCTATCTCCTATCCAAATAATAACTCCCTCCTTCCATCCATCCTTTTACCAATCCTTGGTTCTCCCTTGTCATTGGTTCCATTCAATCAAATCCTATCCACCAATCCACCCCATCCTATCCAATTTCTAATCCAAACCTATCTCATTCAATCATATTCTCCATCTCTTCCAATTTAATCAATAATCCCATCCCCAATCCAATCCTATTCAATCATCCATCCCCCCTTTCATCCTATCTAATCATGTATCCTTCTTCCAATCCTGTCCAATCCATCAAACTGAGCTTTCACCATCTACCTAAGCTCGTACTGACGTGTGCCTAATCCAAGCACCCATCCATACTACACTAATAAAATCAAAAGCAACAATCCTCTCATCTGCAGATCTTGCACATCCAACTTGTCTTTTGTCATTCATCAATCAATCCATCACTTGCCCATCGGGATATATCCTTCCCTAGTCTGACAGTTTATCCAAATCCATATCCTACTCTTGGCAAAAGATATCAGTTGGACATGTGCATGTTGTTTGCATGCTTGAGCTTTTTGCTTTGTTTTTCATCTTGTGTCCCAGGACTATACTTCTTAGGGACTGCCTTGATCATCCTATATCTTGGTATGTATTGGTTGGTGTATAATGGGGCATAGTTTTCATGGCATGGTGTGTTTTAAGGTCTTCCTTGTACAAACCGACAACCCTGCATTAGTGTTTATCAACACTTGCATGATTGTGTGCAAGGCATTCTTGTTTGACTGAGCATCAGTCCATGCCTCAGATTTTCATATCATCCTAGTTCTTATTATCAGTGGTGTAGACTATCCATGGCAATATCAAATCTAGGTTTCCTTTCTATACTTGCTCAACAAGAAATCCAATCCATTTATAATTTCTTTGTCTCACTCCATTCACAACACTCCAACTCATCCTACTTCCCTCTTTCATTATCTTCATCCTTTCATCACTTATTCTTCGAATTCCTTTTTGAGAGCACACCCGTGTTCTTCGAATCCGCATGTCCTCTCGAGGGGGCATACCACTGCTTCCTCGTCATCCTTCCCCCTCGTCATTCTTCCTCATCTTATGACTGGGACATCGTGCTACTAGTCCTTATCCTTTTCTTCCACTATGTTTTATTCTTCTTTGATATAACATCATTTCATGACGCTATATCAAAGAGGGGCAAAATGTAGACATCTAAAATTAATGTTTAATTAATTTAAGCCTATCAACATAATTAATTGACTTTAATTGTGTTATCCTTATTCCTCTCAAAATCAATTAAATCTAATTTAATTAATCATGTCACTATAGTCCAATAATTAATTTATCAAATAAATTAATTATTCCCCTATTCTTCTAAAGTCATTTCAATAATTATTTCTTCTAAACCCACTCAGTTAATTAATTTTAATTAATTAACCTAGTCATGTGATTCCTACAAATCACTTTTCCTAATCCAACTTAGCCTAATTAATTCTTCTAGAATCTCTCATAATCATGATTATCATTATTCTCCAATTTTTAATTCCCACTCATGTCACATCAAACTTTGAATCTCTCAAAGAAATTCAAATTTCTTTGAATCCCTCAATGCATCCTTATTTTGGAATTTTTAATTCCTCAAGTTTGAAAATCAAATTTATCCCCCCTTTTTCCAAAGGAATTTTATATTCCTGTTTATTTTCCCAAGGCACCCTTGATCCATGCCTTCTATCCAAAATCAATCTCAACCCTTCATAATCAAATCAATATTGGCCCTTCATTGGCCTCCTCCAATATATAAATTGGAGCTTATTCTCCTCACAAAGGGATCCAACTTCTCATGCATCCTCATGCTGCCACTTCTTCTCTTCTTTCTCTAATCTTCTAATCCAAATCCTCATATCCATCACTCAAATCCAATAATCCAATAATCCATCAATCCACTTACCTTTTTGTGCACAAGGAGAGAAATCCACATTCACTCATCTCTCTCCAACTCTCCATTTGTCAAACTTTGGAGCTAGAAAAGTTCGTGGAGGCAAGGAGGACAAGGAAGAGCTACTTGCAATGGGAGCTTCATGAGTATATTTATGTTTTATTTTGTTTTCATGATGTTCTTGTTCAAATATTTCTTGATATCTAATTTAAATAGTTTTTGTGTTTATTGAATACTAATCATGCACTAAGCATGTTATTGTGAGACATATATAGTCTTGACCCAAGTCATTCGGGTGCAAGAAATGACATTTTTTGACAACTTTGTCAAAAGTTGTCATGAGCAACTTTTTTTGCAATTTTTGAATTCTTGTTGGTTTAACTCCTCCAATGGCTCTAACCTCTTGTTTTTGGTTGAGAGAATTTGTAGAGGGGTATAAACACCTTGAGGACACAATTCCTAAGAAGAGACTATACGGAGAAATATTTTATGATTGCAAGCAATAAGAAATTCTGAGTTTTTCTTGCAACTATGAGGTTTTGACCTGGGGTACGGAGTTGTACGGATTGGGACCAATCCCCAATGTTGTGATTTTGTTATTACAGTGAGTTACCAATTATTTAGTCTTGATTTGAGGTCTTGATCATTTGTTTTGATCTATATATCCAAGTTTTGTTGTAGGTACCCGGAAAACCAAGGTTCTACCTAGGGTTTTGCTTTTCCATGGCCATAACTTGCAACCTGTTCATCTAAAACTCATGGAAGTGGGTGGGATGCAAGTGTGGCCTATGTATTCTATGATTCCAAAGGCATTTTTCAGGAGGAGCAAGGGAGATGTGTGTTTGATCAGGCCATAGGTAGACATCTTCATGTGGCTACCTAGCCCTTAGACTGCAATAATTACCCTAGAAGACAATTGGTGATGATTCTAGGCATGTAACCCTGGAATCTATAATGGTTTATGGTTTCCCATATTCCCATGGGGTTGTAGTTGTAAGGTGTGTCCATTTTGATATAGTTGTTTCACAAATGGAGGCCTAATTAGCCCTTTAGGACAGTTGGCTACCACCGAGTTTAGACCTTTCCTTGTCAGATCTTGACTTCTCCTTTTGGGGGATTGGGTAAGAGCATAAAGGGTATCTGAATTAGTGATTTTTTTCTAGGGTGTTTGGAAAATTTTGGACTTAAGGTCCCATTACTTGTCTCTAAGGGCTACAAGCAAATAGGCCTAATTGTGAAGGTGTCATAGGGAATTGGGTTGAATACTTGAAACCAGTGTTTGGTCTGGTCCATGTGAGTGTTGTATGATCCAAAATAGGGGTTGTGAAGGTCAGGAAACTTAGGAGGCTTCATGATGCATAATGGAGCAAGTTACCCAATTTGAGTAGTATGAACCTTGGAGCGAAATGAGAAGTTGGAACTAAGTGTGTAGAGCCTTGCTTTGTAGGATCCTATTGGTGTGTTGAGGGGTCAGTGTCATACATCCTGAAGTGTTTGAAAATATACAAGGAGGGCTCTGCATCATGTTCTCTCATATGCAAGTCCAAGAAGAGAGATTTTTAGAATCTAAAAAAGAGTTCCCTCATTGCACATGGAGGATGAGATCTTATATTCCCTTATGTGGTAAGGAAACCTCAAACCAATGATAGAAGGATTAAGGCAAGGCTTTGAAATAGGATCCTAAATACACAAATGTATGGAGGTATACAATTCTAGCTACAATCCAATAACCTATCCAAAAAAAGTCTTAGCAAGAAGATGATAATTACGAAGAAGATACAAATTTTGCGAATAGTTCGCCTGATCCCTCACCTTTGCAATTTGAAGGAAAAAACCTCTTCAATAAAATGAATTCTTCAGACACTAATTCTTAAATAGATGATGTGCTTGAGACTCCCCATATGGAGAAGGAGGATTTCCTTCATACTTCCACAATGCCCATTATATGGCGACCAAGGATCCGAATACTCCTGACATTGAACCCATCAATGTGTGACTTTCTCTCAAACAGTGAAAGAGGTGGAGAACCTAAAAACAAAATTGGAAGAGATATAGAAAAAAGTGAAGCTCATAATGTAATTCAGTGCCAATGTAATGCATAGATCTACAACTACCCCTTGGCTCCTTCTAAGGTTGGTAATTGAAGAAGCATGCAAAGTGTGAGGACAACCTATAGAAGTTTGGAGACATGTACAAGTTCATCTTAGAATATTAGGGTTTTCTATTATCTTAGTTTGTTAATTGTTTTTTTGTTGTTTAATATGTTCCTTTTGAATTTTAATTTGGTTTTGTTAGTGTGTTGTTAATGGATTGTTTTTGGTTATTTTTTGGTCCATTATGCTTTGTCCTTTGGATTTCTTTTGTATAAGGTTTAGGACCCTGGCTTTCTTTTTGTCTTAATCAAAAATAATTCTCATCGAAAGTTATAAACAATAAAAATAGAGCTTTATAAGATCAATCTAAATTTGATATATATTATTCAATGATGGTGTAACCTATATGTAATATGCATCTAATCAATACACAATACACTTGATAGAACATTATACACTTCGAACATCATAACACACACATGCACACAATGATGTGTATGCCACATTAAGAAAGAGAAAGATTGTTGGTGTAAATTATGTCTCAAAATTACACTTTACTTAAGTTGACTTAGGATAATGCATTCATAGTAGTTTGCATATGAGACACTTAGGGAAGTGTGCACATAGGAAATTTATTTGTAGGAGAAATTCCACATTTTGTGGTCTTATTTTGTTATCACATTCCACTTTCAGTGGGTTATCCACCTTTTGTGGAATACTTTATTATTTCTCCTACCTACCCTCACCTACCCTTGTATCTCATTGAACCACATGCCATGATTGTGTGCTCTCATAGCCTTGCATTTATAAGTAGGCTCATTTACATTGTATGAAATTTGATCAATTCAATTCAATCAATCAACTCAGTTAATTGGGTATTTTGCATTATTGATGAGAATACAATTTGTTCTTATCATTATGCGATATATTTTTCTAATTAATATTTATTAGAATAAATAGTTCATTTCTAACAACTAGTTCATTCATTTTGGCAAGAATCAAATAATCAGAACTAAAATAAAACTTGAATTACTTGAGCACACTATTTGGATGGATACATAACTAGCCCATATTGTCAAGACATGTTGAAAGAAAAATACCATACATTTTCTAAAGAATAGTAACTATAATACAAGTAAAATTATGTTAACTACAATATATTTTTTCACAAAACAAGTATTTTGAAACTAATATTTCTACAATACAAATACATTTGAATTTTTATATTTATACTTATTTAAGATTGATTATGTAAGTGCAATCTTTGATTTAATTGTTAAAATTTATTTTATTAAATACATTACAAATGGTCCATAATTAAATTGTGAATTTTACTTATTTATTTATTTCATTATTATTATTATATAAATCTAATTATTTCCTTTTTTATTGATCCATAAAAAATAATTTTAATTTTAGATTAATGGTATTAATTCAAATCAATCATTTTCATTCCCACCTTCTAAGTGTTCTACCCAAACTAAATTAATTTATGCCCATTTATAAAACTTAATTAAAATAAATTTTATTAAATTAATTTGACACACAGTTTATGTTGGTAAATGTAAATGGTAATTGATTAACTTAATTCACTCAACACATTATAATAAAATTTTAAATTTTTATAGTTATTAAATATATAGTTGTAGACCATTCGATGTTTGCAGATAGTGAAAAACAACAACAAAATTTAGAAAGTAGTTACTGATACTTTCTTAATTGAAAAACAACAACGATATTTAGGCGATGACATCGTGGGAGGGACTGAGGCTGAGCTGAACAACCCATTGTCAGCGCTCCATCAGAGTGAGTCCAAAGCACGACCATGCCCAAGTCAAACTACTTACATACACATTTTGCTTGAAAACAAAATCAACGAATAATTTTTTCCCAATGGCCTTGCATTGGTTATTATGAAATGGTAAAGGTATATGGCAAACAAAAGGCAAACATCAACACCTCCCCCCATGGCACTTTATGAGTAGTGCATGTACAATAAGGCACAAGATGTGCAAGATCCCAAGTATATAATGCATGATGACACTTTATCTCAGTGTGTTTGCATAAATAAAATGTTACAATGATCACAAGAGACAAAAGACAAAAGACTAGGAACATAAAGAACAACCAAAGATGAGACATCCTACTCAAAGAAAGAGATCCCAGGACCTGAAACATCCAAGATATTCCCTTATATGAGATTTATTTTTAATTTAATAAATTTTTATAATTATTAAATATATAGTTGTAAACACTTAAATTTCATATCATGAATCAATTATATAATTTTGATATTTAATTAGTTAGAGTTATTTTTAATTTAAAAATAAATTTTGAATTAATAAAAAAATCATTCTTTAATTAATTATTCTAAATTTATTCCAAAATAAATATAATTAATATATTTGGGTTACACCCACTCCTCCCCATTCTCCGGTCAAAAAATAAATAAATTATATTTTTATAATTATTAAATATATAATTGTAGACACTTAAATTTCATATCATGAATCAATTATATAATTTTTGATATTTAATTAGTTAGATTATTTTTAAATTTTAGAATAAATATCTAATTAACAAAAAAAATCATTATTTAATTAATTATTCTAAATTTATTCCAGAATAAATATATTTTTTTTCATTTTTCATAAATACATAATAAATAATTTAACTAGTAACATGACTAACTAATATATACAATTCCAAACTAGTTTGCATCTCTATCTTTTATTCTTATACTACATCATTAATTCTCATCTCTTCATATACAAATATATTTAAAAAGTATAACAATGAAATTTAATATTATCATTTCAATCAATCATAACCATCTATTTGCAATCAATATCAATCATTCATTTTTACTTATTCGAGAAACTAATTCATCTCAATTATCTATTTTACTACTCTTTAAATTTAAACTTTTCACATCTTCAATAAAATAAACTAAAAATTGATTAAATAAAAATCTATGAATCTAAATCCATTTTCATTTTCAACTATTTCAAGAGGGAAGAATTTGTTCATGTTACTAGAATCTTGAATTACTCTATAAATGATCACATCCATTTCATCCAAATACATATCTCCATCAATAAAGTATGGTTGAATTTCTTGTAGAGTTATTTGTTTCATTTAGGTCTTCAAACAAGGAGATTTAAGATTAATTGTGAAGAGAATGTTTAAATATTTTAAAAAATTGATTATTTTAAGTTTTTTTGATCAATATTAAAAGAGAAATGATGCTTTAAAATTGGTCATATAGTGTCGTAAATTTTATCCCTTTACAATATCACACTCTATTTGAACCGCTACTTAAGTGCGCTTCCTCTAAGACCATTTTAAGCCCATTTGTGCCTTATGTTACCCTATAGTTAATTGTTAAACCCACAACTTAATTGTCATCATATGCTAATTTTGAGACGAGGTCCTACATTTTGGACCTCAACATGCCACTGCCTCTTTTTTTGTTAGCTTTAAAAATGGACTAGGGTGTGTAATTCCCTAGTCCCTCTAAAGGGACCAAAATTCAGATGTGTGCGAGTGTCAACCTTTGTCATTCGTAATTCAGTCTCAATCTTTTCATTTAATTGTTAATTGTTGGCCTACATTTTAAAATACCTTGTGAACCCTATATAAAACACATCTAGCATACATAAGGTCTAAAACATTCTAAGTTACAATTCAAGTGGCCTTATGATTAGCTAGCACTTCAGATTTGGGTTATTAGCATATTGAGCAAAAGACTACAACATTCAACAATCAAGTATGATTTCATGTTTGTCATGTTTTGTTATAATGTTATTGAATTAACATTTGTAGGACTTCCATAATGAGCATTGCATCACCACCTTTATGTGAAACTCCATAAGAGGGTTTCGTACCTACGGGATAATCATTTCATTTTAGTAATTATATTATTGTTTATCCTATGTCCTCCCTGGAAAAGCTCTCTTTTACATCAATCATATCTATTATAGAGGTGCAAAAATCAGCTCGGGGTTTGACTTAAGCAAGCCTCTATACAATAGAACTATTCCTCCATTTTTTCTAGGTGTGCAGTTTAGATCTGACAACAACAATGTTATAGGATCATAAAGGAGACTATTACATATTATGATAGACTTTCAATAGATGAATAAGCTCAGACTATTACAAAGTGTGCATGTGTGTGACTGTTTTGGGCCGAGTTTTTGGGAGACAAACCCGCATGACCTCTTGATTGTAATTCTAGTCCTTTTTGTTTGCATAGACACCCTCAAATTGGGGCATCTTACACACTAGTCTGATACCTTAAGTCTCAATTTGTAAATCTAGGTTTATTTTTGTGTCTTATTTCCAGATCTAGTCTACCGTATTTGAATTCTACTCTATAATTCAATGTTATTGTTGAAAGTAACCTTTTTTTCTACCATTAAGCCAAGATCATGCATACATTCATCTCAATTCCATTATAAAAACCCTCCAAAAAGGAGCATAGATCCCAAGTGTACAACTCTTTTATTAGAACTATAGTTAAATCTATTTATGTTCCCCAATGGTCATGTGTACACATTTGAGATCTTAGTTTGCATCCGTAGACCTAGGATCTTATTTTGAAACATCATTTTGGTGAGCTTGATGTGCCTTATACTTTCATATCTTATGATTCAAAAAAATATAAATACGATTTAAATGTATTGAGAAATCTACAATTTATTCATTGATTAGACATTTTTATTTCATATGTGGTATATATTATACTTTGCAAAGAATGTTGTTTCATTGCATTTCCCATTGTGTGTTTAATTAATTGATTAGTTTTACAATAATGACATTTCATCCATGTGATGGTGGCCTATCACTTTATCCCTCTGCAAACCATGAGACCATTGTGATGCAAGAGTTTTATATGGTTAATACTTCCCTTAATAACACTTTATCTTTTATTTATTCCAATGATCTCCCTTCTAGAGACAAATCCTTGACAAACCAAGCTTGCCCTCTTCCAAATATTCTTTTATTCATGAAGATATTTAGTCAACTATCTTCATGAATAAAAGAATATTCTTAATGATCTCTCTCCTGGAGATGAATCTTAGAAGAATGATGATGATTCTTTTAGGATTAAGGTGCCATCTACCTTGTAAATCCTATCACATGGTTCCAAAATTCTTGGAAAGTGTCTTAAGACACTTAGGGTATTATTTGGAAAATATTTTATAATATTTATTCTTACTATTGTTTGTAATACATTTATAAGGGGTGATGGGTTCCACTAGCAGCGACAAAGATGGATTGTGATCACAATTATTTAATATTATTTTCCCACATGTGGACACCTCGAATGAGATAATTAAATATGTAGAAAGTGGAAAAATGAGTGAACTTTGATCTTCTCCAAGTGAGGTTTTAGAAGAGGAAACAAGTATCTCTTAGTATCCTATTATAATTACTTTTAATGTAATGTTTATCTTGCAAGATTGAGTGCCCAAGTTGGAGGAAAACTATTGTCACCAAAATTGGCCCCCTTTTGACTTCCATGAAAGCAATCCAAGGGTTGTGGTCATTTGGAATGAAGAGCCTTCTTTGGATGCCTTGATTGGCAGTTTTGGAGCTCTTGCCATTCTATAAATTTAGCTTTTAGGATGTAGAATGAAATGAAGAACAATTATTTGTAGAGTTAATTTGTAGGAACAAGGATAGGTGGGAGACATTAGGAGGTTGTTCATAGGTACACAAAGCTACCATGTTGGAGGAAAAGATGAGAATGAAAGTGAATACATTGTAATCACATTTATTGTTGATAATGCATACTTGGCCTCTCTTCTTGGTGGAGTTTTTTCCTGCAATGGTTTCTCCAGGTAAATCGCATCCTATGTGGTGTTCTTATGTCATTGATTTGTTCTTATTGCTAGTATCTTATGATGATGTTACTTTTTTTTTCATTGTTATAATATAACACAAGATAGGGTTATTAAGCATGATGTATAGGGAGATTATAGCTTTACATGGCTACTATATTCAAGCTGTTTTGGATGAAGGCAATTATAGGTTTACATGGCTACTTGGAGGGTTCTTTTGATCTATGGTTACTCCTATGCGGGGTTGTTTGCAAAATTAATTGTAGAACTAATTATAGTGTTTGAGTCTTGTAAATCCACATGTTATGCCTGATTATATATTTTTTTAATTAGAAAAGTAGCAAGAACAAGGGTGCTAACCTTTAACAACAACCCATAGGCAGTAAGAGGAAAACAAACCATGGACCAAGCTCCAAAAAACAAAAAACAAGGACAGATAGGTGAAAAGAAAAACTTGTCAAACCAACAACCCAGACTCAATTCAAGGAGGGGTAGAGGCACCTAGGCCTTAACAAGGAGAGGTTTGGGGGAGGGGGGAAGACTTCCCATTATGCCACTATGGAAACCTACCATCCAGACAATACTGTCATTAGGACCATCAAGAGAGATCAATTGAAACAGACCCTGTAGGATAACAATTGTTGGCCATTTGGAGGAATTGATTATGTCTTGCATTGATGTTATGTCATTGATGTCAACACTAGTTGTTTGGATTCTTTACTGACACCCTTCTGGTCCCGGTAGGATGAATAATTTGTGGTTGGTTTGGATTCGACATGATCCGGTACACTCCAGCATGGTTTGGTTATGGAATTGGCTTATTCATGATACTCATGTTCATATTCAGTCAGTTGGTTTTGGTCTGGTGATCGGATACTATCCTGTTTGCTTGGAAGCTTGGATTTTGATGCCGATGAGGGTTTCACTGGCAGATCTTTGATGATATGCATAAGTGGTGTTGGTGCAGCTTCCGGTATGGTTTCAGGATGTTGATGGCGATCATGTTCGACACTTGGTGGATGGAGATCATTGCTTTAGCGTGTGGACCTATATTGGGTCCCAGTTGATCTAGGTTATGGACCAACTTAATGTAAATTGTGGATTAGACTTCTCAATACTGTTAGGAACCGAAAGGCAACTGAGAGGGGGGGGTGAATCAGTTGTCTATAAATTTTAACCCGATTATAACTTAATCAAACTTGATACTTAATATCGGTAAACCAAACTTAATGTTGGTTAACATATTAACAGTTAATATCAATACTGGTGAAACTCAATGCATGAAACAGAAAGAGAAACAACATCCACAACACATAACACAAATATTTTTTATGTGGAAACCCTATAAGGGGAAAACCACAGTTGGAAACCTTACCCACAATCAGATGATACTACTGCATATAGTAACTGTACACAAATGGGGTCTGCACATGCAGAAAGTCCAACCGCATAGAGCACACTGCTCAAATGGGAGTCACAATGACTACAATAGGATGGTTAAATCCTAGAATAATGTACTGCTCAAAATAGCATCTCCAATGCTGGATTCATTACCGGTTAAGCTCTGATAATCACCTTCAAACCTTCCTTGAATCTTCTCTATGGTATGCTCATATGATCTTCAATTTTTGCACATACCATGTTACAATACTATACCATAACCATATCCTATGTTTATCTCACAAATGAGATCTTACATATATACAAAACCTAAGACCAAATGTGTAGGTCAGCTCACTAGGAGTATTACAATAAAATCAAATGTTTTGATGCGATGCATCATGTCGGCTCAATAAATTTACAACAATATTCAATCAATAAACCATCTCCATAATATGTCGTGCTGATCTGGAATAGATAACGTGTACCGGTCCATAACCTTGACCAATCTACCGGTAACAACAAATATGTCAATCCGATTAGTCCAATAACCAAAACACCAAAACCAAGTATCCAAACCATGTCTTTGACATAATCAAGTGATCTCCAGATGACAACAAGTCATCATCAGTGTCGATGAACCATATAACCTGTCGGTGAACAATATACCGGTGACTGTGCATAAGTTACTGAACTTGCCGGTGAACACAATGTGTCGGTTAAACAATAAACCAATATAACCATAATGCTAAATCAACAATGTAGATCTCCAGAAGGATAAGTTTTGACATCAATGACAAAACTAATGCAACACATCTATAATACCAACAGATACATTTTCAGGATGTCTTACTTGTTGGATATTATTTGTTTGGTCTAAGGCCGACATGTCTTGTAATTATGTAATTGGTTTATTGTCTGGTGGCTGACCTGATTATTTATGGTCGAGGGTTTGTATATATATGATGTAAGATCTCATTATAGATCATGGGATAAGATAAAAGGTATGAGATATGGATATGTAATGTGTGAATAATATAATATCATCCAGGCAAAGGATTTGGTCCGTCATTGGAGATCGAGTTGGATTTATGTAAGAGGATTTAGTCCTCCAGTATTGAGCTTAACCAAAACTATACTCAAGCATAGGAGATGCTATCTTTGCAGTTCAATCACTTCTTCAGATTGTAGTCTAGATTTCTATGTAGTTAGTGAGACTCCTTTTGTGATGAGAAGTGCGCTCTAGGGTATTGGCCTTCCTGCAAGTGCAGGCCCCTCAATTGTAATTAACATACTTACTACATAAGTATTATCTGACTGTGGGTAGGCTTCCCACCATGGTTTTTCCCTTTACTATGTTTTCCACGTATAAATCTCAATGTCATATGGATGGTATTTATTCTCTAATTATTGTTTATGCTTAATTGGTTTAACTACTATTCTGGTATTTGGTTTAAGCATTTCAGTATTAATGTTTTAGGTTTCGGTATTAAAATATCTAACAATTGATATCAGAGCTTTGATCCTCTCTACAGAAAGCTTAACTGCTTGAGGAAGATCCTATGGTGACTAACAATTCAAGTTCATCCAGTTTATCTAGAGCTATCTTTCAGAGAGATATTCCTAGGCTTGATGGAACAAATTACACAGTAAGGAAGATTCCGATGGAGACTCATCTGTGATCTATTGGCAAGGAGATTTGGGAGATCACACAGAATGGTGTTACACCTTATAATCCAGAATGTGACAATCCTCCTCTGACAAGCCTAGATAAGGAGCTTAAGAATGATTGGAGAGCAAGAGAAGCCCTCTTGTGTGCACTTTCTGATAAGCAAATAATGGGATTAACTGGTAAATCATCTGGAAAGGCTATATGGGATAAGTTGGAGACTCTTAATGAAGGTGACCCTATAGTGAAGATTGCTAAACTTGATGGTTACCGGGTGAGATATGAAAACCTGAAGATGGAAGAAGATGAAATAATTACTGCATTCATGATAAGGGTAAATGAGATTGTTATGAGAATTCAATGTTGTGGTGGAACTTTGAGTGAAGATGTAATTGTTTCTAAAGTCCTGAGAGCCCTACCACTGGCTTACAAAATGAAGGCTACTGCTATTAATGAGTTGAGAATAATGGCTAATACATCTCAACAAAGATACTTTGGTTAGGAAATTATCTACTTTTGAGCTTGAAGAATTTGGACCCTCTAGAGCTGTGAAGACTGAACCTGCTTTTCATGCATCTACATCATCAACCAATAAGCAAGATTGGAAAGCTCTGTATGCAAAATAATTGGATGATATGAAGAGAGAAGATGGAGAATTTGAGCAACTTGAAGCCCTATTTTCTAGTAGAGTACATAAAGGACTGGTAGGAAGTAAGCATGAAGGAAAATCACCTTTTAAATGTTTTGCATGTAATAAGATTGGTCATTTTGCATCTAGATGTCTTGAAAGGAATTCAAGATTTGAGGAAAGAGTTAGAAGATATTTTAAGCCTAACCTTGGATATGAGAACAAGTAAAAGTACAAGAAAAATAGAGACAAGTCATGCTACATAGCGGATGAGGAAGGCATTACTGATTCTGATGATGAACCGACAAAAGACTCTACTAGTGATTCCGACAATGGGAAGGAATGGGTGTCCCTAGCTATCAAAGAAGATGTTCCGGCACTGGAAGAGAATGTACCTGAAGAGAAGGCACTTGCTCCTAAAATTGAAGACAAGGATGAATGGGTAATCGATAGTGGATGTTCACATCATATGACTGGAGATAAAGGAAATTTTCTATCTTTGCAAGAATATGATGGCGGTCTGGTTAGATTTGGAGATGACAAAGAATGTATGATCAAAGGAAAAGGAATTATATCATTGGATGGTAAGAATAATACTAAAAATATTTATTATGTTGAAGGTTGAGGCATAATATTTTGAGTGTAGGATAATTGGTGGATAAGGGATTTCAATTACAATTCAAAGATGGAAAATAAAGAATCATTAATAGATCTAGTTTAGAGATTGCAACCGGTACACAGACAAAAGGTAATATATTTCATTTGAGTTTTGGTGAGAAGACATGTTTGATTGCACAAATTGATGAGAGTTGGCTATGCCATAAAAGACCGTGTCATGTGAATTTTGATTACATTGTGAAGATCGGTTCAACTAAGGTAGTTAGAGATATACCTAAGATTGTGAAGCCCTATAATCCGGTATGCAAAGAATGTCAAATGGGTAAACAGGTCAGAACCTCTTTTAGGAGTATACAAGATAAATCTAATGATGTTCTTGATCTTATTCATATTGATTTATGTGGTCCTGGTAGAGTTAAAAGTTTTCAAGGTGATAGATATTTTATGCTAATCATTGATGATTATTCTAGAATGATGTGGGTTATTTTTCTAAGGGAGAAATCTGAGGCATTTGAAAATTTTAAAATCTTTAAGGCTAAAGTGGAAATTGAGAAAGGATTGAAGGTTAAATGTTTAAGGTTAGATCATGGTGGAGAATTCACATCCGGTGAGTTTAATAACTTTTGTGAGAAGCATGGTATAAGGAGACAATTTTCTGCTCCCCAGACACCTCAGCAAAATAGAGTTGTGGAAAGGAAGAACAAAACTATCTTGGATGCTGCTAGAACAATGATGATGGAAGCTAGTCTACCTCATATCTATTGGAGAGAAGCAATGAGAACAACGGTTTATACATTCAACATAGTACATATCAAAGGAGAAACTGATAAGACGCCTTATGAATTATGGTTTGGTAATACACCTACAGTTAAGTATTTCATAATCTTTGGTAGTAAATGTTATATCAGGAGAGATGATATTATTGGCCAATTTGATCCTAGATGTGATGAAGGCATATTTATTGGTTATTCTAATGAAAACAAAGCATATAGATGTTATACCAAAAGATTGCAGAGAATTGTGGAGAGAACTAATGTAAAGGTAGATGAGCATAACAAAAGTCAAATAAGAGCTTATGAGAAGGAACCGACAGTAGAAATGATTATATCTGAACCAGTAGCACCTTTACCGGAATAGAGTGTTGAACCAGTTACTCTAGTAGTATTAGAAAATTCTATAGTAACTGAAGGACCGGGAAGAGGAATAGAGAGTCATAGGACTCCTAGGTATGTGAGATTTAATCATTCTGAAGATCAGATCATTGGGGATAAGAACAATGAAGTAATGACAAGAAGAAGACTGACAACTAATGAGGTATGTTTAATTTCTCAAGTTGATCCAGTATCAGTAATTGAGGCATGTAAAGATGAATATTGGTTGAAAGCTATGGAAGAAGAATTAGATCAGATAGAAAAGAATAACACATGGACTTTGGTTCCCCGGCCTAAAAATAAGAATGTTATTGGAACTAAATGGGTTCTTAGGAATAAATTGAATGAGGGTAGTCAAGTTGTAAGGAATAAGGCTAGATTGGTTTGTAAAGGATATTCTCAGAAGGAAGGAATTGATTATGGAGAGACTTTTGCACCTATATCTAGGATTGAAGCTGTAAGATTATTTCTTGCCTATGCTGCCCATAAGAACTACAAGGTTTATCAGATGGATGTTAAGTGTGCATTTTTTAATGGGGATCTTGATGAGGAAGTTTATATTGAGCAACCTGATGGTTTTTCACTATCATATGATACAAACATGGTTTGCAGGTTAAGGGAAGCTTTATATGGATTAAAACAAGCACCTAGAGCTTGGTATGCAAGGCTAGATAAATATCTTTTGAAGCTTGGTTTTACCAAGGGTAATGCTGACAACAATTTATATTATAAGACCACTGATGATGATATACTGATTATTGAAGCATTTTTTGATGACATGATTTTTGGAGGTGAAGATAAGTTGTGTAAGGAATTTGATAACAATGTGAAAGATGAATTTGAAATGTCTATGATTGGAGAGATTAAATTTTTCTTAGGTTTGCAGATTACTCGGACTAATAAAGGTATTTTCATCTGTCAAACTAAGTATGCTAGAGAATTATTCAAGAAATTTGGTATGGGAGATTCTAAACTGGTAAGTACTCCTATGATTACATAAGAGAAATTGACAAGGAAAGATGTTTCTACACCGGTAAATCCTACAAGATACAAATCTATGATTGGAGGTCTACTTTATTTAACTCAGACTAGGCTTGACATAATGAATGTTGTTTGTATTGTATCAATATTTCAGAGTGATCCTAGAGAAAATCATGAGAGTGCGGTGAAAAGGATTTTTAGATACTTGCAAGGTACATCAAAATATGGTTTCTGGTACCCTAAGGATGATAACTTTACTTTATGAGCATATGCAGATGTTGATTGGGTTGGAGATGTTGATGATTGAAAAAGTACTTCTGATGGAGCTTTCTTTCTTAGAAAGAAACTTGTTTCATGGATCAGCAAGAAACAATCATGTACCTCTTTATCTACTGTTGAAGCTGAGTATGTTGTTGTTGCTACTAACTGTACACAATTTTAATGGATGGAGCAAATGTGGAAGGATATCAAAGTACATTGCACTGGACCGATAGTTATTCAATGTGATAACTCTATTGCTATTGATATATCAAAGAATCCTGTATTTCATTCTAAGACAAAGTACATATCTATCAAGTGCAACTTTTTGAAGGAAAAGATGGAAGAAAATGAAGTTAAATTGGTTTATGTGAACACTAAAGAATAGATTGCAAATATCTTCACTAAAACTTTGCCTAATGAATCATTTGAGTATTTCAGAGATAGATTGGGAGTTTCTGCCCCTCTGGTAGAGACTTGATTGATGCGGTTTGGTATCATTCTGGTATGCATTATCAGAGATATTATTCATTTTGGCACTGATGTGGGGATGCTACTACTCAGGGGGAGTAGTTAGCTTTTTGATTCAATGGTTTATGTTTTTGCTTTGATATTTTTGTCAGATTTCTGGCATTGATGTCAAAGGGGGAGAGATATTGATGTGAAAAATAGAAACTTAAGGAGTTGTATACATTAAGGGGAGAGATATATGTGTAATTCAGAGATTTACAAAGATATTATTCAAATGGGGAGTTTGGTCTTTTTTTCAGAACTTCATTTCTATATCTGTATGTGGGAGATTGTTGGTTGTCTTCTATTGGTGGAGACTTGTTTGGCATTTCTTGGTACTTAGATGTTTTTCACATCTAGTGTTGCCATCAATGCCAAAGGGGGAGATTGTTGGCCATTTGGAGGAATTGGTTATGTGTTGCATTGATGTCATTGATGTCAACACTAGCTATTTGGATGCTTTACCGACACCTTCTAGTTTCGATAGGATGAATGGTTTTTGGTTGGTTTGGATCCGACATGATCTGGTACGCTCCGGTATGGTTTGGTTATGGAATTGGCTTATTCATGATACTCGTGTTCATATTCGGTCAGTTGGTTTTGGTCTAGTGATTAGATATTATCCCATTTTCTTGGAAGTTTGGCTTGCAGTGCCAGCGAGGGTTTTCACCGACAAAGCTTTGATGAAGATATTTGATGATATGCATAAGTGGTGTTAGTGCAACTTCCGGTATGGTTTCAGGATGTTGATGGTGATCATGTTCGAGACTTGGCGGATGGAGATCATTTCTTTAGTGTGTGGACCTATATTGGGTCCCAGTTGATCTAGGTTATGGACCGACTTAATGTAACGTGTGGATTAGACTTCTCGATATGTTTCCGGGATGTCTTATGTGTTGGATATTATTTGTTTGGTCTAAGGACAACATGGTTTGTAATTATGTAATTGGTTTATTATCTGGTGGCCGACCTGATTATTTATGGTCGAGGGTTTGTATATATATATGATGTAAGATCTCATTGTAGATCATGGGATAAGATAAAAGGTATGAGATATGGATATGTAAGATGCGAATAATGTAATATCATTTAGGTAGAGGATTTGGTTGATCATTGGAGATCGAGTTGGGTTTATGTAAGAGGATTTAGTCCTCCATTATTGAGCTTAATCGGAATTGTACTTAGGCATAGGAGATGCTATTTTTGCAGTTCAATCACTTCTTCGGATTGTAGTCTAGATTTCTATGTAGTCAATGAGAAGTGTGCTCTAGGCTGTTGGCCTTCCTGCAAGTGCAACCCCTCAATTGTAATTCACATACTTACTGCAAAAGTATTATCTGATTGTGGGTAGGCTTCCCACCGTGGTTTTTCCCTTTATCGGGTTTTCCACGTATAAATCTTGGTGTCATATGGATGGTATTTATTCTCTGATTATTGTTTATACTTAATTGGTTTAACTGCTATTCCGATATTTGGTTTAAGCATTCTGGTACTAATGTTTTAGGTTTTGGTATTAAAGTTTTGTTAAATATTCTGGTAATCTAAGACAACTGCTTCACCCCCCCTCTCAGTTGTCTTCTAGTTATTTGAACTATCTAACAACAATCAATAGATTCAATAGAGTGTTATTGTAGAACAACAGGAGGCTGTTGTAGAAAAACAACAAGCTATTGTAGAGAAACAACATCAGGAGTAGAATTCATAAGAGTGGGCTATGAAACATGGGCAACAAGAGCTTCATCCCCAAGGATAGAGGAAGTCACAATAGTGGCATCAACCGCAACATCAATAATAATAAGAGGCCTCTCATCCTCTTGAGAGGAGCCAACTGAGTCTGAATCAAAAGCATAGATAGTTAAATGATCCACTATAAAATCATTTCACCAAGTAGCAACACCTCTATGATGTGAAATAAAGCAGTATGAAGCTAAGTGACATGAGTAGAGAAGCATTTCCGGAAGTGGAAGGGGAGGCCCTCAAAATCCAATGGTTGTATCTAGGGCCTATCCCCAACTATGAGAACCACATCCCCCAAGAGAGGGGAAGATATGTCAATATCAACTACGATGCAAGAAAAGGTGGAGTGGCCCATTGAAGATGTAGCATCATCCACCTTCAAGAAACAACCAATAGAGTTACTAATAGCCTCGTAGCAAGAATGCTCCCAAAAATAAAGTGGAAGATTCAAAAGGTGAACCCAAATCGAACACACATTAAGCGGTTTAGTAAGAGGGTTAAAGGAAGTTGTCCAAGTCTTAACAGTGAAGGGAGTGAACTCCCCAAGATCACAACTTGCCCAAAACCAAATCCCTATCAGTCGAAGATGTAAAGGAAGCAATGAAAAATCCTTTAGCACAAGGAAGTATCTCAATATTATGAGCAACCAAAGGTTTCCAGGAGTTACTTACCCAACGATGGGCAACCAAAGGCTTCCAAGAGTCCCTATCTTTTTTATGCATGATATTGATGTGGGGTTGAATCTTTTAGTAATTTTAGATTAGAGAATTGAATTTTTATTTCTTCTTTGAGATGCTACATTTATGATGATCTTGTAAATTGTTTGATGAATATTCAATTTGGCAGGCTTCATTGTTGGTCACCATTATTATATTAGTATACTGATTGCAATGAGAAAAGGATTTTTTTGAAGTATTTGATATAGTTATTCATTTGAATCTTAGTATTAGATTCTAGTGTGTGAGAAGCTCTATTCACTTCTTATGGAGTTTTGGTAATGACGCTGCTCATGATGCCATGTATAACTTGATATCACTTTTAGTGGGAGGTTTATGCAATTACAACATGTGTTCTATCTTCTTCTTTTCAATAGTTTTGGTTCTAAGATGTTGTGGTTACAGTGTGTAGTGAGCTGTGGATAGTCTTTGATTAGAAGATGGATGATCTTTTGCAATGGGTGTTGGTATCATGTGTAGCTCTTGGATTTTTCCTTTATATTGTAGTGAGGATTTGACATATTTGGTTCTATTGACAAGGGATGTGTGGTTTTGTATCTTCTTTGTTTGGAGATCATGGTTCAACTCTTCCCTTTGAGAGCACTTGGTGTTGAATTATTTGATTGTGTTGGGGCCAAAAAGGACCTTTAGTTAGGAGATGGTTATCACAATGCCTTGATAGCATGATAACATAGTTCAATGGGATCTTTGGTAGTGACGTGGATTCATCATTTGATGATGGATGGTTATCTTTATGTGTTTGGAGATGATGACATCTTGTTTTTCCATTGAGGAATCTTGAGTCTTTGGTAAGGTGTTGATTTATGATATGTTCTTTGAAACATATGACCTTCCTTTGAGGAGATGTTATATCATGATCTCATGATAAGTTCCTAATTTTATTGTTGGAACTTTGACAATGGTCTTGTTGGTTCTTTATGGTTTTGAGTATTAATAACTTCTTGGAGCTTCATGATTTTGCAAGGATTCATTTGAATTTAGCATGGATTGATTGCCGAATTCTCATGAAGACTCGAGAGACTTGGGTGAGGCTATGAGATCTCATGTTTTTTGGAATCATGTGTTGAGATGGTTTCTCTTTGATGAGGATTTCAATAGAAATGCCGAGTTGGTTAAAAATGTGAATTAATTATGGACTTGAAGAGAATATTGTCATTTATTGTAACCTTTAATTGTTTGGTGTTGTGTGCTCATGGCAATCTTGTTTCCCACTATTGGTCTACTCGACATGTAAATAATCTAAGAGGTATTGCTTGCTTGGTTATCAAATGCATTCTTTTTTTTTGTGTATCTTGTCTTCTCGTGTGAGTTAGTCTTGAATATAGTAGTTTTGAGGACTTAATAAGAAGATGCATAGATTCATAAACCTTATAAAAAATTGTATGGTAATTATACACTGGTATAGATCATATGAAATACCATACAACCTTGAATAAAAACCTCCCAAAGACCTTTGTATGTGATAGTAAGAAAATCCTATCAACTTTATTATTAATCCATATGTTTTTGTGTCTTCTAGGCACAATGGTGAGGCTGGTTTTTCTTAGGATACATTACATGAAAGTACTTGATGGAAACCCATAAGAAAGATAAATTTATTGTAGATTTAGATCTGTAACACCATGTTGGAGTCACCAAGAAACTCATAGGTTCACAAGATACTTAGAAAACCAAATAATCCTTCTACACAGAGATTAAGAATAAATAAACTATAATATCAATACTTATATTGAATGTGAATGCAATGTATATATTTAGGACACAATAAAAGAAGGAAGGTAGGAATAGATTATTGACACCCCTCCAAAAGTAGTGACATACGCATAATAATGCTTAGAACAAGTGTGAGAAAAAAAACAGTGCACTCATGAGGCGAGACAAAAAAATTTAAAAGTTTCTAAATGAGTTTAAGCACTAGTATTAACTGGACAAATAGATAAACGTGAACTACTTATGTATCTAACCACTTTTCACACTAACAACTTATTGTTTCTCTATTTTTTTAATCTTTGTTTATTTGTATGTGTTTTATTTTTTCCCCATTTCCATGTATTGAAACCATTTGGTAAGCACTCTTTATCGCTATGCAACCCATTCTTATACTTGTTCACTTTAAAGTTATTTTGTGTGCCTCCCTTCACGTATTGTTAACTCTTATTTCCACCTTGTTTCCCTTATATCTTTCTCATTGTTGGCGATAAAGACATGGGACTACTTTCAAACATAGATTATATTGAATTACTTTGATTTACCTAGATTTTGGGCCTTCTAAGATAATTGGACAAGATTGATCCCAAGCATGTACACTAAGGGGCACCTTAGGTTACAAATTTTCACATGCTTATTGAAAGGAATTTCATATCAATAATTTAACCATTTTCACATAAATCTCATGAAAGAAAACATGTAAAAAATAAGTATTTAGAATCCACGACTCAAAAGAAGATCAAACATGCTACAAGATAGAAATACATGTAGCCTAGGAAAACCCTCTCAAGGAAAAAACTTGGCCTCTAAAAGCATCCACATAGTTAAGGTATTATTTCAAGAACAAAAATGCAATACACTTGTAGAGTCTCTATACAAAAATTATAAGATTCAAACACCCTAGTTTATTCCTCCATATGACCAAGGAAATGAAAACCATGTAGCCATACATCCTAATCTATGCTGCCACATATGCAACCTACAAGAGATGCTCAATCCAACCTTAGAAAACAAGCCAAACGTTACACAAACCAACTATGATAACTACTCATGTTCTTTCTTTTATAGTAACAAGATTTTACAAAACCACTAAGTGGTATTGAATAAACCATTGCCTCAAAACCATGATCTTACTCAAAATCAGAAGCTTACCAAAACACTACCTCCAAATTAAATATTTGGTACTAAGTTTTCTTAATATTAAATATTTCCCAATGACGTTAAACATTTATTCCAATGCCACATAAAACATAAAGTATCCCCGAGAATGCCCAACCCATGTGATACCCACATTTCTAACCACAATTAAATATTCATTTTTACATTATTATCATTGTTATTTCTATTATTCAAGATGTACAAAATACCTTTCCCAACACTTATTTTACCATTGGACCTCTCATATAATTCGTCAAGTATAAATACATCTTACCATTAGTTTTGCCTAGGTTTTTTCATTACCTAATTAGTGTTTTATTTATCCTATCAACATTGATGAAACTTGCTATTACTTAGAGTATTTCAAACATTTTCCATAGTGTTGCATATTGAGTTTTTTTAATGATACCCATAAGGGATTTCATTGAGGCAAGGCTAATTTAACCTCTTCATTTTGTATAATTTCTATATCAAGTTCAATATTAGGTGATTTGTATGGATTTAATAATGGTGATAATTAAAAAAAGTAACATGTTTGTCAAGATGGAGATGCTAGAGAAATTTGGAGGCATTTTTAGCATGGGTTGGCCCTACCACCACCAACACCATTGCCAACACCATCCCTAGCACCCATTTTGCACAAAGTAGCTTTGAGATCTTCTATATTTTACTAGGAGCTTCCTAAAACCTCCATTTTTAAATTTCTATCATTATCTTTGGTTTTTATTATATGAAAGTATTCCAAATTGTCATTTCTTCTCAGTTTTCTATAAGTTTATTATCTAGTCATTTTCCTTTGATATCTTGTTTTGTTTGGAATCCTAAGAGGTGACATACAAAAGAAATAGTTTAGACACTAGTTAGACATGTCCTAGAATTTGGACTCATTGTAAGCGCTAGACCAAATAGTTTAGACACTAGTTAGACATGTCCTAAAATTTGGGCTCATTGTAAGCACCAGACACTTGACACTTGAACCAGCCTGAGCACCTTATGAGGACACTTGCACTAATGTTAATGTCATATTTCTACTAGAGATTTCTAACAACATTCTATGGGTCTTTTGACTACTAATTTGTAGTTATCATGTGTGTCTAGGTTCTATGTTTCCTTATTTTCTATATTTCCTAGTCATAATTCATGATTTGCAAATTTTAAGTTTCCAAATGTGTTTCCAAGTTGTGTTGTCAATATCAAGGCATGTATAGGTTCAATTAGCTCAAGTTAGCACTCTTTAGCTTCAATACTAAAGTATTTAAATTTGATCTATTTTAGAATCCATTTACTTCAAGAAAGAAAACCTTAATTACTTAGTCCACATAGGCTTGCCTATTAAGCTTTCATTTTTATTCTTTTAGAAGAATCATTATGGTAACTCAAACTTGTTATGATCAATATGTAATTATATAATGACTATCAATGAACTACACCCTCAATTAAAAAAAAATCCTATAGACAAAATACGTATTGATATATTATCTTAGACAGTTCAACATAACAATATATGATAAAAAAATCACTGAATAAGTTTAACACTTTCTCCCCCATACACACACAAAGCAAGCTAGACAGTTTAGTAATTTGATAGAAGTTTGAAACTGAATAAATATCAGATTTCTTCTTATACCTAGAGCCACAAGTTTGATAGAGTAGAAGTCAAATTTACTTGTCATGATATGAAATTAATATGCGCAACAAATATTAGTGTTATGATAAACTGTAATGTTAGGGAGTGGTGTTATTATAGTAGCTACTCTAGTTTAATCATATGTTGGGTTAGTTTATTTGTGAGCTTTGCACTTGTGAGTTCAAAATCATGTTGCCCGCCAATGTGTTTATACTTGCTAACTTTGTGTACCTTGTATTTAATATTCAATTAACTAGTATACTTATAGATTTTATATTTCATTTGTCCACCATAATTATAGGTTTGAACCTCACATGTAATAAAATTGGATGCCTTGTTATGTTCAAACAAAATTTAGCATGGTTGAAACTTTGACATCAACAATTATTCATGATATTAATATCAAGATTCAATTGTATAGCTTTCGAGTCAAACTCATTGACCACTTTTCATAACTAGTGGTTCACACGAACCTTCACGAGAATGAATTGTCTACTTGAAATGCCAAATTTAACACAATACAAATAATAAAATATCCCATCACAATTCAAACAAACACCTTAATATAATCAACGTTTTTTTTCCTAATACAAACCCATCATTCCCACAAGATTGCCTATGAATTAAAAAGACATATCTAATCCAAAACACTATTATCTAACATTTGCAGATAAATTCAAAGATGCCTTACCCAAAATTTAGGGACAAGGATGTTATTATCATACTTTTGATCCATATTGGAATTTTCTGGAAACAAATACTGTTCGGACTATGATAGATTTGAAGTATCCAATGGTTTATACAATTAATTTTAAATTTTTCTATACAATATCAATTGTCATGACGCTATAGGTATATTAATGGTTGTTTTGTCCTAAGTTTATAACAGAATTACTGCTGAGGATGATGCTTTAGTTATTCTACCTTCTCTAGTTTTGGTCACTGCAATTATTTTGCATTAGAATCTTCTTTTGACAGGAAATTTTCACATTTCTTTGAGAGGCATCAAATCAGACACACACCTTATCTTTGTGAATGTCATCTCACCCAAACTTTCATGGCAATAGTTCATTTCCCATCTTCCACTATAAATTTCTGATTTCTAAGTACATTTTGACCAAATAATTTTCAAACCTGATTTCAAGAAAATTTGAAACATGTTTGTTGGGAACTTTCATTTTCATATCATTTTCATTATAAATAGTGATAATTTTTGTCTGTATTCTTGGATTTGATGGTATATTTGTATGTTTTATAGAAAGTTTATCAAAAATCAATTATCGTTCAATTAGAAACTTATAGCATTTTATAGAGATAGTGTTTGTATTTTGTTCAAAGTAATTTTGAAAAAGTTGAATCATTTAATCTTGACTCTAAATAAAAAATTCTCAATCTCAATAATTTACTAAAAGAATTCAAAAATATTTATCTTCTCATGATAAAAGTAAATTTAAAAAACAATAATCAATATAATTTTACATTATTTTTCATTAAGATAAATTAGTTTGGAAAGGACCAGAAATCATGTACATGAGAAGGAACAACTCAAAGCATACTCAACAGCCTCCTAGAAGAGATGGAACACAACTACAACCAATTTGTCAAGTGAGAACTAACACAATTAAATCCAAATTACTAGACACAAAAAGGTGCGCAAAGATCCAATTTAAACAATTGAAACTTGATCCTACCCTACTCAATATAATTTTACATTATCATAAACTATCTATCTTAAAATTAAATTTAAAGACAACTGATTTAATTCACCATTAACATTAACACACACACACACACACACACATATATACACTTTTTGCATTAACCTACTTACAACTAAAAAGAGAAACTTTATATTTCTTAGAATTCCCTCCAAATCCACCTTAATATAAACTTGCTATTTTTTGTTTATAAACTTGGAGGCAAAATAAAAGCTTTCAAACTAAAATAACAAGCTTCGATGTGTTCCCAATGATTGTGTAGGATAATAGAGACATTACACTACCAAAATGCAAGGAGTGTAACATCTCAATGGTTAGTACTATCATAGAATTTTGTAGGATGAGCTAGCACACCATGCAGACATCTACGCATTGCACATTTGTCTAGGCAGAGTTTGGACTCAACAGTTAAAGAATTCAGACATGCTTGCTAAATAAGAATATTTTATATTAGATTAGGGATCATATTGTGTAATTGTTTTTTATTTAGTCTAAAGGGAAGGCATACGTGATGTGAAATTGCATGGTATGCAATTTATGACATTACATTTTGCCCCCACTTTAGCGAGCATATGCATTCCATCAGATGTGCAAGCTAAAGTGGAGAGAGAGTTTGAGAGTATTTCACCTAGGATGTGAAGGGGAAGTAGAATCTTCTATCCATGTAGAGTTGCCCCAATGGAAGAGACTCATATTGTTCCTACAGGAAACTATGATGTTAAGCTCTAGATTCACCATAAACATGCTAGCTGTAGACAAAACACGTTAAATGAAAATGTGAAAAATAGACATCAAAATTGCTTAGACACATATAAAATATCGATAAGTATGGTTAGCATGATGTGTTATGCTAGAGACTATACAACAATCCAATGAACCTATGATTGTTGCAAAATGCATTGTAGGACAATCACATAAAAGAGACAAAGGCATATATATAAGTTTGAACCTCGCATTCAATAAAACTCGGATGTCTTATTATGTTCAAATAAAATTAAACCGTAATTGAAACTCACAAATTAAAAAATAATTCATGATATTAATATCAAGACTAAGATGCAACTGTATAGCTTTGTAGTCAAACTCATTGACCCATTTTTCATAAGTAGTGCTTCACACTAACCTATCTTTCATGAGAATGAATTGTCTACTTGAAATATCAAATTTGACTCAAACGTAAAAAAAAATTGAATCCTGATATTAATATCATAATTTGACATATGACAAACAATAAAACATCAAAATTCAAACCAATCTTAACCTATCACGATTCAAAAAAACACATCTATACTAACTTATCAAAATTTAAGCAAACATATATCACCTTAATCAATTTTTTTTTCCTATACCATCATTCCGAAAAGATTGATTATGAATTAAAAAAACATCTCTAATCCAAAACACTTTTATCTAACATTTGCTAATAAATTCAAAGATGCCTTACCCAAATTATATCATACATTTGATCCACAATGGAATTTTCTAGAGAAAATTGCTGTCCTGACTGTGAAAGATTTGAAGTACGCTATGGTTTATACAATAATTTTAAATTTATACAATATCAATTGTCCTGATGCCATAGAAATATTAATCTATATTAAAGGTGAAAACTATGTTTTGTCCTAAGTTTTTAATGGAATTACTACTGATGATATTCTACCTTTTGGTCAAAGCAATTATTTTGCATTTTATTTTGTAACATAATCTTCTTTTGACAGGAAATTTTCACATATCTTTGAAGGCATCAAATCCTTATCTTTGTGGATGTCATCCCACCCAAACTTTCATGGTAATAGTCTATTTTATTTCTCATTTTTCACTATAAATTTTTAAATCTCAAGTATATTTAGACCATTTTTTTTCAAACTCAACTCTAAGTACATATAGACAAGAAAAAATTGAAACCAGTTTTGTTAGGAACTTTCACTTTCATATCTTGTTTCAATTATAGGTAATGATCTCTCTTTTTTTTTCCAGCTTTGGGTTAATGGTATGTTTAAATGATTTATAGAAAATTTATTAAAAAATCAATTACGTCAAATTTAAATCTTATAATGTTTTATCGAAATTAAAATTAGATTGTCTTCAAAGTAATTTTAGGAGAGTAGATATCACTTAATTTTGACTCTAAATAAAAAAGATTGATGACTCGTGTGATTCAAACTCTTAATCTCAACAAGTTACTAAACAAACTCAAAATATTTATCTTGTCATGATAAAATTAAATTTAAAAACAATAATAAATATAATTTTACATTGTCTTCGGACATGTAGTGTCGCGGTTAAAACAGTTCATTGGTAAAGCGGCCACCAAGGTTCAAACCCCTGCTGGGCCATTGTGCTCGCAGGGCTTGTGTCTTCGCTGGGTCGCTAGGTCGTTGTGCTCGCGGGTTTGAATAAGTGAAGTGTGGGGATGAGGTCCCCCAATTGTGGCCTCACCGATTCATAGCTCTGGATCAAAAGTGGAACCGGAAGACGTGTCATATGCCAGCGCTACTCAATATAATTTTATATTTTTTGATCAATCAAGAACTATTACTGATTATATATTATAAACTATTCATTCTTTTGAAAATTCCCTTACTGTAATAGAAAACATCTTACAATTAAATTTAAACACAATTGAAATTTAACTGAAATACCCATTATACTACTTTTACATGCTTCTATAAGTCTATATTGGATGTCACTATAACTGATGTATGTGCAATGGAAAAGATTAGATACAAAGCTAATTGATAGAAACATCCTTGAGTTCATTGCCCTCATATTTGGATGTTGACAAAAGATTAAAGGAATGTATGAAACAAGTGTATGTTTTGTGGGTCCCTGGAGTTTTGGTCCAACTTATATATTTTACTAATGGCATCTCGGTTACGGTCCTTTTGTTTGTGGCATTTTGTCAAGCAATTCCTAATATCCCTCAGTTGACAAATGAACAGGAAAAAGAGAGGGATTGAGCAGATGCTTCAAACGAGTATAGTATTGATCACAAACTCTAATTGTTTGGTGCAGTTTTGATAACAGAAATGGCAGAGATTGTACTTTGTTTGAAATGTTGAAAATGACTGTTTTGTTTAGGGACTTTTAGTATGTTGGTAAAAGTGAAAGGGTCTATATTTGTTCAATAAAGGTTCATTAGATATAAAAAATATTATAGGAAGCATTTATTTTTTGTCAAGAATACTTATTAGTACTTGCGGTTAGGCAATACTATTGTAATGAAAATTCATTTGTTGTGCTTATACGGTTATTAAAAAAAATTATTTAGACCAATGAAAAACAATTATTTTTCTTTCTTTAAATTTTTTTTAATTTATTTTATAGTATAGATGCACATTTGTTAACATTATAATTTACAAAAATTATTTGTGTTGCAAACGATTGGGTAATATCATTTTGCCTCTTAGGCGGGTTTCTCCGAACAACCCATAATCTCAAATAAGTGCTTAAATTTTAATTCATTATTTGTTGTAATAGGTAGTTCTTTTAAGTTAACCTATGAACAAATTAAAATATATATATATTTTAAAAATATGTATTATATTTAAAATGTTCTTTAATTTATAATCAAAATAAACTAAATTTCAATTATATTTTTTTGACAAAAAAGATAAATATCCATATTAATTTAATCTTGAATTTTATTTAAACATAATAATTTATTAAATTTAATATGAAAGTAAACAAATAGAAGAAGGATAAATATTATGGACTTTTCTAACAATTTATTTTAAAAAAATTAATATTTTAAAACATTTAATAGTATTAATATTTTTTTATCTATAGCTTTTCATTATTTAATTACATAAAAATAAATAATTTTTTTTAATTTGTATTTCTTATTTAATTTAAACATAATAATTTATCAAATTTAATATGATATTAAACAATCTTTACATTGCCTCATTAAAACATTTAATTTCTCCTTCATCCCAACCTATCATTATAATTAGCTTGTCTTATTTTTTCAATGATAAGTAGTTATTTCTCAATCTTTTAATTATATCTAACTTTCAATTTTCTAAGGATTAACCGGTACAAAACCAAGGGTTGGATGTAACATAATCCTCATAAATTGAGAATGAAATTACCATAGAATTTTAACTTGATCTTTAACTTCCTCTTTTCTCTTGACCAAGCTCGTAAAAGTATTTTTACTGTAGACCTAAACAACAAATGAAATAGGGTATTTTGTGCTCCTGTTCAAGGCTTTTCACCCATTGAACCAGTGATCCTATAATCAAGGTTCCCTTACTTATGAGGAATTAGTTTCATTAGATTTTTGTAGGAATTAAATTATTAATAGTCAAATATGACATTTACAGTATATATATATATATATAGTGCTATGTTGAGGTTGTACACTATAATGTATAGATGAAGAGTTTATGATCTTTGGTGTCCAAATGTCGTATACTAATTAACATTTCAGTAAATGCAACAACAAAGTCACTTTGTTGTTGCATTTACTGAAATGTTAATTAGTATACGACATTTGGACACCAAAGATCATAAACTCTTCATCTATACATTATAGTGTACAACCTCAACATATATATATATATATAAGTCACTTTGTTGTTGCATTTACTGAAATGTTAATTAGTATACGACATTTGGACACCAAAGATCATAAACTCTTCATCTATACATTATAGTGTACAACCTCAACATAGCACAATTCAAATATAGCTGTTAATGTGCTATTCACCAAATATTTTATAATTATAGCCACATTAATGTTGCACTAAGAGAAGCCCTCATGTCACACAACAATGATCTAAAGTGACCCAAACTTTGCATGTACTATGATAGAGTATAATAGACATAAAAAATACAACTCATGCATCTAATAGTATTAGATGCTTGCACGATATAAACGCTATAAGACTTCTACGATTTGTAAAATAATCACTAATATATAACTACTCCCTAACAAAATGACATTGAACAACCAAATATTTGATCCTAGCATAGCAAGAAGGTAATCTACCAAAAAAAATGTAATTTATCATAGTCCAACACTATATTAGTTATATAATTAATAAAAAAATTCAATAACTATAACAAAAATTACTATTTCAACTACAAATCAAGAGGCAAGTACTCGCCACTATGTGGCACTTGTTATAAATGTGATCAAATGAAAAAAAATGATATAACACATAGTTGGATTTCAGCAAATGTACTAATTGACTATGTTTTGATGTAGTTCAAATATAAACCTATGGACCTGATCTCGAGAGCTATGGAAGTGAACTAGCTTGTGGACGTAAACTTTTACCTACATGAATATGAGAAATCTGGTTGCTGGAATCTGTTACCTTCGTCTTATGATCTCTAAAACATAAGAAATTAGCAATGGTACAAACACCTTTTGTGATTTTGTTTCAAAATTGCAAGAGTTAGGCCAAAGAATTCAACAACTTTGAAGTAGTAATCAAAGACAACACTTAATGTCCCTAGGATGATGTACAATGTTGTATGCTTCAATTATGTCACTATGGCGTTCTTGTATAAATGTTCTATGATAATTCTTTCTATTAATTATTTGATGATTTCAAATGAATTGGTGGATGTCTTTAAATATAATGACATAAAACGCAAGCATGAACTAAGTTAGCTCACAATGGCTAGTGGGAAGAAGATGAGAATATTTAATTTCTATTTTAATATTTCAAGTTTTAGATCTATGATTGCACAAATGAGTTGGATCAATTCTACACTCACAATTTTGATCGACAATGGAGATAGTAGATCTAGAGTTTGAGATGAACTTCAAGGGAGAACTGATGATGGAATTAGGATGAAGTAATGTCATAAGATGAATTTACACAAGAATATGCTACATAGAATTGTTTTAACATAAATGATGCTTTGATCAAAGAAGACTAAAAGTATAAGAGAAAAGGGCAAGAGTATATATGCAATTGTCACTATTACGTTTTTTCCATACTTTGATGTGTTGGCAACTGACACTCATCTAGTGGATATCGATGCTTGATTAATGGTTTAGGGTTGTCATTGATGGCAACTCTTCATGAGAATTATATCTGGTAGCTATAGTTTTTGGAGAAGTGGTCCAGTAACCTGTAATTTGGCTGCAATAATTCAGGCTAAGAAGAGCAGTTTTTGTCCGAAAGCTTTCCGGTGATTGCGGTGGTCAGATTCGTGCATGGGATGATAGAGTCGACTTATAGAAATCATTTTATCATAATTTGGGTGATCTGAATGTGTTTTGATGATCTGGTTCAATTCGACTCATGATTACATGTTACATTACGGGCTGACTTTGATAATTGTTTATTTTGTGATTGTGGTTATATAAGACCGATGTAGAAGATATTTTGGTGTGTGGTATGATGTGGTATGAGCGAGTTGTGATTGAGAAATCCTTTTGGCATAGTTTCACGTGCACATTCTTGATCCAGTAGCTGACTGAGACAAAAAATAGAGCAAAGTAGTAGAGGTGGTACAGTTAGAGTTTTCACACTTAAATAGAACTCATCTAGACATTGATTGATGCTACTTTGGAGTTCAATAATTGTAAGTCATCATTGTAAATTATTTGTAAGGTAGTGAGGCTTCCAGATTATTGTATCTTGAGTTGTAAGCTCTAGGCAGTGTGTCTGAATGCATGTGCATTCCCATTTTGTAATATTGTTTTGCTACTGGCCATAGTGGAATAATATTGTGGGTTCAAATCCCACCGTGGTTTTTCCCATTTGGGTTTCCATGTAAAAATCATGGTGTTATGATTTTGTGGTTGATTATCTTGTGTTTCAACATTTTACTTTCTTGCATAAGCTTCTGGTGGTTTAAAATTAAATTAGAAAATTTGTTTCTTGGTAGATCACTGATTCACCCCCCCTCTCAATGATCTTTGATTCCAACAATTGGTATCAGAGTCTAGTTCCTCTGAGGAAGCCTAACCACTTGAGGAAGATCCGAGAGATTGAATCAATGGATTCCAGTTTTCAAAGACAACTTTGTGTGGCACTTGAAGATCTTGATGCTACAAGAAATGAAATAAGTTCCTTAAAGAGAAACTTGAATGCAACTAAAGACTTCATTAATTATTTGAAAGATCAAGTCAACACTTCAAAAGACAAGAGGAAAGAGTTGATGGACAAGATGAAGGAGAAATAAGATCAAAGCATGGAAAATCAAGACAAAGCTGATGAGTGTGAGAAGCTTGCTAGAGAGAATGTTGTATTGAAGATTGAGATGCAATCCATTGTGATGAAGATGACTAAGGAGATTGAAGACCAGAAGAAGAATGAAGAAATTTTGACTCAATCATTGAAGGAAAGAGCAGATGAATGCTTCAGGCTTACCTATGAGAATGATAAGTTGAAGCTTGAGTTGACACAATCAAGGAATAATGGTAAAGAACTTGAAAGACAAATTACTGCCCTAAGAGATGAACTTGCTACTGCAAATGAATACAAAGGCAAATTCGATACTAGCTTAGAAAGGCTTGATGAGATGTTGGAAAGCCAGAGACATGGAAAGGACATGTAAGAACTTGGATTTGAGAAGGGAGAATCCTCTAGATCTAGACAAGGCAATCATAAGAAGAGCAAAAATTCTCTAGTAAGACAACCTAATGCTCATAAATTCAATAGTAGATGTTTTACTTGCAATAAATTTGGTCATATGATGAATCAATGCAAAAGTAGGATGAATAATGGAATGAATAATATGAACAATGGTCCTACCTTTATTGGTCAGTGGTTCATATGCAATAATTTTGGTCACAAGTCAAACATGTGCAAAGCAGTAATGAATAATTTTCAGAAGAAGAGATGTTATGCTTGTGGGATGTTTGGACATATCTCTAACCAGTGCAGGATGAGACCAAATCATATGAGTTTCAGACCTATGTAAAGAAATGTTGTTTATCATGCATGCAACAAAACCGGTCACATTGCAAAGTATTGTAGAAGAAAGAATAATGCTTCGGTAAACAAAGACAAATCAGATGAGAAAGACAAAGCGAAAGTAGAAGAGATCAGAGATAAGCATGAGAAGGTGTGGGTTAGAAAAGATGAATCCAAAGCAGACAGTGGATCTGCACCTGAATTCGATGCAGGATCTTCATCTGGTAACTAAGGCATTTGGCCTTAGGGGGTCACATCTTCATGCACAATCTTGTAGAATCCCCTCGAAAGATCTGTGATCGATCAAGGTTGATTGTAGATGCTTGGAGATGATAATTCAGAATTCTTCATGCCAATCTTGGAATCCAGTTGAATGGATTATGCTGAAAAAGGCATCTGGTTGAACCTTAACAATGCATTTATGTCAACTTAAAATTAGGGTTAGCAAAGTTAAAAAAGAGAAAATCTAAATCATTTCTCATATTGCAAGCAAAGAGTTGAAGCAATAGTGCAAGGAAAACCACTTCCAAGGCAATCAAAAGCTTGAGGTGATCCGACAAAGGTTACTGTGCATCCATCAGGAACAAGAGGTATTTACAGAAGCATATTTTAAACCTTAAATTTCTCGAAATGACATCTTTTTCTGTTAATATGCCTTTGGTAGTTGAGGTTCCTGAAAGAGAAAGGACACAATTTAAGAAACATCCATTTAAGTTAGTTGAGGATAATCCAAAAGATGCTTTCTCATCTGTACCATATGGAGTTCTGCATGTTGGTTATGTGAGAGATTATATTCACTGCATTGTTGAAGAAACTGGAAATGAGACAATCCTGGCACTTTATAATAGACATATTCAGGACAAAGATGGAAACCCCAAGCCAAAATATGCTCAGTTGCAGAGGAAGGGTTTCACACAATTTGTTCACTTCCTATTGTTCGACAAAGATGAGTGGATGAGATACATTCTAAGTCGTGTGCATGATGAATTTATTTGGCTAGACATACCATACAAGATAACCAAGCAAGCCATTCATGCAGTCACATGCTTGCATCAAACTAGTGGGAAATCTAATCTAAGGAAGGTATTAAACACAACTGTCACAAAGGTAACCGATCTACAATTTGACAATAGATCTATGCCAATTGATGATATTTTGGAACATGATGTGAGATTTGCATCTATGATCATTGAATATAAAGTCTACCAGTCTAGTAGACTAAATTCTATTTCAGGTATAACAATGTATGTTGCATATCAAATGGCAAAGGAGGATGTACAATATGATCTATGCTCAGTATTTCTTGAAGAGATTCTCAACAATCTGAAGAAGATTAAATCTGACAAGAAGCATGTATTTAAATTTGGTTTACTGATTATCTATCTGGCATTGTACTTTATTAATCAGATTCCCAGAACATGCAAAGTTCAATGGGCATTTGACATGTCGGTAGCTACCCAAATCAAGAAAGGTTTGCAAAGATTGGGCAACAAGGAGAATCAGACAACCGCCTTGTGGAGCTTCTACAAGATCTTCCAAGGCAGGATAAAGGAAAGGGAAAGGATCCCTAGGGGGATTATGGAAAAATGTGAAAACTCTATTTGTTTCATGGTCAACAAGGACCAATGCCACATGGAGGCAGTAGAGCCCAGGACACTTTGGATTTTTCCAATGGATTATGAGGTTGATGACCAAATCTTTGAGGTCTATGCTCAATATCTCTTAAGTAAATTGGTGGACCCCAAAGAGACTAGATTTAGTACCTTTAGGGAGAAATATATGGAGCTACATAAGAAGATCACCCAACCAACAAGAAAAAGAAAGGTATCCAAAATGGTTGAAGAAGTGGTTGTGTAGATGGGATTCACTAGAGAAGCATTCAAATAATAAAGAGAGAAGAAAGCTCAAATGGAAGCCAAGTAGGAGTCAAAGAAGCCTAAGGCTGAACTGGTTCCTTCCAAGACAAATCCTTAGGAGACCAAGTTTGCACCAACTCTGGTGAAGCCTTCTATAGGTCAAAGATCACCTGGAAAAGGATTCCTGATGTAGAAGGAAAAACCAAAGAGGACTTATGTTGTTGTGTCTCCAGTGGCATCTGACACTGAGACAAATGAAGAAGCAGTAAAAGAAAAAATTATCAGAGTAGAAAGGAAACCTCAGCTTGGTGGAGCTCAACGGAGCAAGAAGGCTAAATTTGAATCTACTCTAATCGGAAGACCTAAGAGAGGAAGAAATCTTAGGAACGAGCTTGATCAAGACCTTGAATTTGGTAATCTGCAAGGTAAATATACCTTTGTTCCCCCATTGACAACAAATAAATTGATTGATGAAATTATTGTTGATGGTAATCTGAAAAATATTGGAGCATATTATGAAAATCTTGTTGAGGATGATCAAAAGGAAATTTGAGCAAGCTGTTGTTTTGTATTTACAAAACTTCAATAAATCCTTGATTGAATTGGAATGTAGCATCCCAAAGGATCTATACAACATTCTTAATGTTAGGAGGTTGACTGCCAACAAAGTAGATAAAGAGATGAAAGAGCGTGAACTTATAAATGTCTACACTTTTATCTCTCAAGAAGAAGCACATAGACTTATTGAACAAGCCAATAAGAAAGAATTCAGGAGTAGAAATGGGGTAAACAGGCTAATGATTGGTAGAGTTGAAGAAGGAAAGAAACTGAAGAAATATAGAAAAGGATCATAAAGAACAACCCTTTATATAATGATTCCGCTCAAAAGGAAGACAGTTCTCATCCAGAAGTATAGGAAGGTGTCTCAAATTCTCAAAAAGATGAAACTCAGATTGAGACACATTTGGTAGATTAGCCAAATGTAACTCTTGATGCTAAGATTAGTAAGAATCCTCTAGTGGAAGGGAATATTGGAAAAGTTCCTGAGGTTGAAAGGGATGATACTGCACCAAGTGGTGACACCGGTACACAAGATAAAGGGGATGATGTAGAGAAAGAGGAACCAAAGAAGACAAAGGTGCAAGACAAGGGAAAAGAGGTGGATAAAGGAGAGAAAATTGTTGATACTCTGGTAATTGAAACTCCAAAGGATAAAGGGAAAAAGTTCCTACCTCAGATTTTGATTAATCTTGATGGCCATTTGGATATTGGGTAGATGTCTCCAGCTGAAAATCGGATGGTTGTAGCTGCAGTTCAAGCCCAAGCCAGTCAAGACCCGGTTAAATCTAAAAGTGAAGATAAAAAGCTTATTCAGATGTCTATTGATGTTTTGCAAAAGGTGGTACTGGACTTGCAACTAGATCTCAATTCTAACCCCTTTGATAAATTATTGTAGTCGATTAATAATGTAAATACCAATTTTGAATCATTGGAGAAGTCTATCACCAAGCGGGTATTAGATAGATTTAAGGAGGTTTGTATGCAAACATTCCAAAAGATAATAGAGGATGACAGAGTCATATTAAACAAAGGTTTGCAAACTATCTCAAAGGCATTGACTGAAGGTGGTAAGATATATAAATCTTGTCTTATTTTTCCCAAATTCACAGTTGATATAGACAAATAGATTAATATTTGTCAAGGCAAGCTAGCTAGAATATCTCAGTCATTTGATTCTAATGTAGCCCTCACCAACAACATAAAAGGGCAACTAATGACTCTAAATGATCAAATCTTGAGCCTCAATGCACATAAAGGCATAATTTTGAGGAGAGTTGGTGAACTCTAGAATCTTATTGCCCCTGGATGGACACCATGCTAAGTAATAAAGTAGATTGTATGAAGGCTATGGTATAACCAGTATTGACTGAATTGGAGGATGTGGAGATTCATGCCTATGTTTTCAATGCATTCATTACAGTTTTGGACAACTTGAAGAATGGGTGGGATACCCACTTAGGATTTTTGAAGACCATTTTTGTTGACATCTTCAAGTGTGTATAAAGTGTCTAGATATCCTTGTACATAAGTTTTTGGAAAACACCCCTACTTTGGAATTGTTGTGAAAGGGGGAGAGTATGAGTGAAAGATGCACAATGAATGACAAGTTTTTGATCTTTTTATCTAAGGGGGAGCCTTAGAAATTCTGATCCGGTATCCAGGTTGTTTCAACAGTCATTTTTCATGAGTGTTGCCATCAATGCCAAAGGGAGAGATTGTTGGCAATTAACACTCATCCGGTTCTTGATTAATGGTTTATGGTTGTCATTGATGGAAACTCTTCATGAGAATTATATCTAGTAGCTATAGTTTTTGGAGAAGTAGTCCGGTAACTCGTAATCTAGCTCCAATAATTTAAGCTAAGAAGAGCAGTTTTTGTCCAGAAGCTTTTTGGTTATTGTGGTGGTCAAATTCGTGCATGGGATGATAGAGCCAACTTATAGAAATCATTTTATCATCATTTGGGTGATCCACATGTTTTTTGATGATCTATTTCTATCTGACTCATGATTACACGTTACATTACAGGTCGACTTGATAATTGTTTATTTTGTGTTTGCAGATATATAAGTCCGATGTAGAAGATCTTTTTGGTGTGTGGTATGATGTGGTATGAGCAAGTTGTGATCGAGAAATCCTTTTGACGCAATTTCACATGCATATTCTTTATCTAGTAGCAGACTCAGACAGAAAACATAGAAGAGTAGCAGAGGTAGTACAGTTAGAGTTTTTGCCATTAATAGGAAGTCATTCCATTGGCATGATGATGATTGTAATATATTCATCATTTGTTGTCATTGATGAAACACTCTCTCACGCACATATGATTATATTGACTACCGGTGTAACTTCAATTGTTTACTCTGTCAACCAGTATGTTAGAGGTTATACTAAGAGGTTTATCTCTAACCGGTACTTTGTGTCAAACGGTATGTGCATAAGAGACAGACTGTGATTATACTAAGTCGGCATCAAGATGAAGATCAAGCGGAGATTTAAGGACAACGGTTCATATGTTTTATTCAAAATGGTATTTGATTGTTCCAACCAGTATTTGGTAATTTTGTGATGAGTTACCACATTTCGTGATGAGTTACTTGCACCGACTGCTTGGCAGCAATTTTTGAGATGAGTTATGATCACTTGTCCAGATACACTGCACCTAGAAAATTGTGTTATGATTTCTTAAGGCCAACATGAAATCTTAAGGTCTATATATTGACATCGCAATGAATTATTTGATACAGTGAAAAGTGTTATGTTATGTGCGAAAAGAAAAAGAGTTAAGTTGCAGAGTATGCAGAAGAAAAATGTTGAATATGTTTAGAAGGATTTGATTAAGCAAGTATTGTGCTATCAAAATAGATCAAACCATTCTTGTTGTTTTCTAACCATTACAGCAAAATCAAATCCCCTAACTAGGTAAGCTCTAACAAGCTTCAATGTATAAATCCTTTAACAAGGTGATCCATTAGTTTGGATTCAGAAATCCTCCACCGAGGTTACTCCTAATAGGGTACTACCTTTAACAGGGTATAAGCTTCTAATCAAGCTTTGGGATCTCTAACAAGATTTACTCCTAGCAGAGCACTTTGTAGACCTTAACTGGTCAATTATCTATTACTGCAGAAAGTTAACTTGTGAGTTCCATCTCACCATGGTTTTTACCTATTTGGGTTTTCCACGTACAAACACTTGTGTTATGGTGGATGCTTTACATTTTGTGGATGTTGTTATATCATTTTGGATTGCATGCATTGTGTTTAAAAGCTTTGTTAAGTTCATCTGTCGATTAGTGTTTGAAGTAGTTTTATTTTTGGTGTCACTGATTCACCCCCCCCCCCTCTCAGTTCTTTTCAAGTCCATCACATTCATGCATTGATTGATGCTAGTTTGGAGTTCAATAATTTTAATTCATCATCGTAAATGATTTGTAAGGCAGTGAGCCTTCCAGATTATTGTATCTTGAGTTGTAAGCTCTAGGTAGTGTACTTGAATGCAAATGCATTCCCCTTTTGTAATATTGTTTTGCTACTGGCCATAGTGGAATAATATTGTGGGTTCAAATCCCTTTGTGTTTTTTCCCATTTGGGTTTCCATGTAAAAATCCTAGTGTTATGATTTTGTGGTTTATTATCTTGTGTTTCAATATTTTACTTTCTTGCATAAGCTTCCAGTAGTTTAAGATTAAATCAGAAAATTTGTTTGCTAGTAGAACCCTGATTCACCCCCCCCCCCTCTCAGTGGTCCTTGATTCCAACATAATGTGCATGTTAAATATTATGAAGATAAATTTAAAGTAAAAAGAAATCAACATATCTTTTTTTTAAGTGTCACTCAAAGGATATATATCTGCTTGAAGTATACAAATATGGACGTTGATTATGTGTACTCTTCGTGATGAGTTCTTCAAAATTTTAGAAATAAAAGAAAAAAGTATACAATGAGTAATATCTGTCACACACTTTGAAATAGACACTAACTACAATTTTCTTTAAAATAATCTAAAATAAAGTAAAGAGAAGTGAAAAAGTTTTCTTTAAGTGAAAAGTATTAATCTTTGACTAAGCAAAAAGGTGATAAATCTCCTTTTGATGTAAGGATGACTATGAGTGTGTTGTTGAAATACATGATACTTAAAAGGAATGTTATTGACATATATGTTCCTCTCTAATTGGTTGCATAAAAAGGATATAAGTAATTAGAGAAAAAGAAAAAGAAAATATAAAATCATGTAAATGTGGTGGTTCCTAATTGTAAGTATATTTCTCCTAATGTTATGGTGGTTGATTATGAATGACAAGTTAATAAGAATTAAGGGTTAGACTATTATATCTCTAGGCCTATTGAGAATTTGAAATCAAGAGACAGTGTCTGTTGGTGTATTCCTCCTCCTAGTTGTATTAAGATCAACTTTGATGGGGTGGCTAAGGAAAATCCAAGGCTCGGCAGATGTGGGAAAGTGTTGAGAGATGAATTTGGTAGGCTTCTACCAATGGTTGCACTCCCTTTGGGAATTCAAACCAATAACCATGCCAAAGCAGATGCCTAGCTATAGGAAAGTGTGGATTGAGGACGATTCCATCAATATAATTAAGTGCTTGAAGAGATCTCAGAAGGCTAGCTATTCAATTGAAACTTTTATCAATGACTCTATTAATCTAATAGGTTCATTTGAAGATGTTTTTTAACCATGTTTTTAGGGAGGGGAATGCTTGAGTGGACTCATTTTCTAACATGGATGTCTTGAGGAGAGAAGAATTTCTTTGAAGTAGAAATGACCCCCCTTCCTCCTAATGTTGAAGATATTATATAAACTTTAATCTTCCTCATAGTCGATAATATAATGTTTCTTATTTGGTGTATCTTTCTTGAGGCTCTCATTAATATTTGGATGGAGAGTTTTATTAATGATGAAAGGTAAATGTAGTGTCATTTCATACTCTACCAACTCATGATTGCCAAACAAATTATGGGAATTTTAAATTTTTGGTTTCTATTTGAAATGTCCAAAAGGTATGTTTAAGAGGGAAGTCAATTTTGAACAGGTTGAGTAGGATTCTAAAGTTAAGAAAATTTTGTCTTTTTTCACTATGCGTAATGAGAGGAATAGGCAAGATCTTATAACTTGTGATGATGTGAAGAATGTGAAGGTCTAGAAGATTCTAAGGGTGGGGTAACACTTTACCTAGAACACCTTCATGGCAGAAACCCTAAAGCATCAAAGATTTTCTATAAGGGTTAGAAAAACTGCAATCTTATTGTAGGCTTCTCATAGAAGGTAGGAAATATTTTCATGATAGGAAATCTTTTGAAACTGCAGTGCAGATTTTTCTTAAAGGAAAGAAGGAGAATAAGTTGGTGATGAAGGTTAATGGCCAGTACTAGGTCAAATTGCTCAAACCTCTTTGGGCTATGTAAGGTATTAATGCAGTATTTTACTCTCAAAGGAAGATTTATAGCTATTTTTGGTTTTCATTTTACATTGCTAAACCATTTCAAACACAAGAAGAAGGTGTCTTTTTCCTTCTATTTACTTGCTTCTCTAGAATTTGGTATTTAGGAACATAAGAAGAATGAGATGAACCCAATTATTTATGAGGGTTTAATCCTACTTGTTCCCAAATATATGAAATCTTTTTTGTCATCTTCTAAGGTGAAAGTCCATGAGAAAGTCTTCCCCTCCTTGGAAGTCTCTAAGGGGTCATAATTTAGTTTGGGGATGAGATGGAGATGGAGTCAGAGGATGATGTTTTTTCTAAAGAGGAGTGGGATATAGAGTACAATTACCCTTCTAATTGCAAGAGAAAAACCACTCCCCCTCAAGATGAAAAGGATGGGTTTACTAAAACGAAAAGGATTAAGTAATTTTTCCCTAGCTTTAAGGGGTGGGAGTTAGAGCCAGAGGAATAGGTGAATATGCATAATTTAGGGCTTGCAAATAACCCTATTGGTTGAGGATGCAAAGAAAATGCTTTGTATTTTGGAGAATGTGGTGAAGAATGTTAATATTTTAAAGACTTATTAGGAAGGTCCCATCAAGGTTTGATTGAGGTGAAGATGAAAAGGATTGATGATAATCTCATCATACTTGTGAATATGAGTTACAGGTCCATCCACAATAGTGCAAAGACTATCAAGGTTTTGGTGGATAAGTAGTAGAAATTACCAGATTCGAAGTCTTTTGAGAACACTTTTATTGATCTTGAGTATGATGATAAGGGTAAGTAGGTGATGGATGATAAGGGTCTCTATGCTTGTAATCAAGGGAACCTTAAAAATCCATGGAGCAGGCCAAAGTTGATTTCTAGGATATGTAGAACTTGTCTAAGAAATTTGATATACTTGAGTTTGAGGTTGTAGAAGCTTTGAAAAAATATTCATTAGAGATTTTTTTGTTCTTTCCTTGTTATTTTTATTCAAATCTGGTTTAGGTCTATGTTTTTTGAGTTTTTGTTGTTGGTATGTTGTCAATTGGCTATGTGTTTCCTTATGGCAACATTTTGTATATAAGGTTTTGGCTCCCTTCAAAACTCTCTTTACCCTTAATCAAAAACTTAAAGAATTGGGTTGACACGTGCTATCAAAATTTCCTCTATTTGTGTTAAACTTGGAAGTTCTACAGGTTGCATACCAAGACCCATAATACTAAAAAAATATGTTCATTCTTCTCTTGTTGACATCGATTGCAAATAGAGCCTTTGGGTACCTAAACAAATATGATAAAGATACTAAATCATAAATACTAAAAATATCATTTATGATTTTATAGAGTCAAAAATTGCATACCCCTTTGCAATTCCATCTACACTTTTAAAACCACTTTAGTGTCCACTCCCCTAGCATGTGGGTAGGCTCATTTTAGCCCTTGCATCAGCCTTTTCTCTCTCAATATGCTCAAGACGCCTTTCAGTAGCTATCCTTTAGCTTTTGTTTCATGTTAGTTGTGTGTTTATCTTGCCACTTGTCATTTTTGAGCATGCTTTGTCCAGACACTAGTGCGTCGGGCGGACATCTGGGCATCACACATTTGTCTCGCGACATCCTTACATTCAAATGTCGGTTTTGTGCATTTCAACACTTGTCACCTATTTTGACCGATGGAACGGCTCAAAATCTTCTAAATGGCTTGTCGACCTCTTCTTTCCCTCCTATTCTCTCAATTTAAATCTATCTTTTCTCTTCTTTCAATCTCTCTAGTTCCTCCATACAATCTCTCTGGTTCTCTTCGCTCTCACAACTTTCTCTTTCTCTCTCTCACTTGCTACAACAATCTCTAGTTTTCTGCAACACTCTCAAGCTTTCACAATAATATTTTGCAACTCTCTTGGCTTTCTCAAGCCTCTTTGGTAATATCTTTCTATCACTTTATTTATATCATCTTTGAGAATCTTGGGATTTATCATGTATCCCTTGTCTATTTAATAATTTTATCATTCTAGCTATTTATCCTTTGATCTATCTATATATCTGGATTGTTCGTGGAGGGGGGAACACCAAAATGGGGGTCTGACTAAGGCAAGCCTCTAAACACAACCCCGACATTTTTTCGCTTCTAAGAGTTTTCTTTTACTTTATTTATTTCATTCATATTCATTCCTATTTATGTTTATTATTTGAAATATTCATTGTCATGTTTCTAACTTCTGGGTTTTGTAGTTTATCTAAAGAACGCAGAGTCAAGTTTTTGTGTTTCTGAGTCTTTTCTGTTCGTGACCAGTACAAGACTACAGTGCATCGTGTTGGCATCCTTGACCGAGATGCTCAGACTTAGACAAATACTCCTTGTGTTTTCTCTTTCAAATTCTCTAATTAGATATCTTCACCAAATAGTTCTTCCCTTTGCAAGGTCACTTTTGCACCATTACATTTTGGTGAACCTGACGTGGACACTTCTTTTGAATTATTATTTTCAAAATCACCAAAATGTAATGGTTCAAAAGTGAACTTGCAAAGGGAAGAACTATGTTCCCTTGAGTGCCAATTTCACAACATACATTCAGATATCTCCAACTAGTGAAAGTAGTAAAGATATCTAATTAGAGAAATTGAAAGACCAGACACAGGGAGTATTTTATCTAAGTCTAAGCATCTCGGTCAAGGACTCTAGAATGGTGCATTGTAGTCTTGTACGAACCACGAATAGAAAAGACTTAGAAACATGAAAACTCAACTTTGTGTTAGTTAGATAAACTGCAAAACCGAGAAATTAGAAACGTGATAATGAATAAATGATACATCGGCCTTCGACCAACTCATTTCTACATTGTTTGTTTAATTTAGTTTACTATTTTTAAAATGCATTTGTTATCTTCTTTAATTAGTTCTATTTCCAATTTTATTCAAATTACTAATGTTGTTCCTTTTCATGCATGTGATTGTGACTTGGCTTTGCCTATGTCACTCTATGTCTTTGATCCTTCTTGTAAAAAAAATTCTGTCTCAGAAGATATTTTGTTGCAAGAGTATAAAATCATTGATACCTTTCTTAATGTCACTTTACCTTCTCTTCATTCCAATGCACTCTCTTCAAGATCTGATGCATTAGTGGATGATGAATCTTGTATTACATCTGATCTCCCACAGGTTAATGTCAATCAAGTTCCTTCAACTAATTATTCTATAATTTGTATTGAGTTTGTAAATGTTATTGTTGACTTTGCTACCCCTAGCAGACCTAAGAGACTAATCATTTGTGTGATTGCAGCTAGTCCTTCTCCAAAGAAGGTAATTTCTATTCGTGGTGTTCCTTTTAAAAGTGATTCATCGAATATTTTTACAAGATACAAAAATTCTAAGGTCATGCAAAGTAGGGGTGGAGGATCCTCAATCAATCTAATTTGCACAATTCTTCAATTATGATGCTTGAACCATTGACCTTTCCATCAAGGTCTTCAATCCCTCTAGTGGATTACACGTTGTTTTGCCTGCAATTAGGCCTAATTCCTCATAGCCCTCTCAAAGATTTTTTTTAGACATAACTTCCACAGGTTAATGTCAATCAAGTTCCTTCAACTAATTCTTCTATAATTTGTACCGAGTCTGTAAATGTTATTGTTGTCTCTGCTACCCCTAGCAGACCTAAGAGACTAATTATTTGTGTGATTGCAGCTAGTCCTTCTCCAAAGAAGGTAATTTCTATTCATGGTGTTCCTTTTAAAAGTGATTCATAAGATCTTTTTACAAGATACAAAAAGTCTAAGGTGATACAGAGTAGGGGTGGAGGATCCTCAATCGATCTAATTTGCACAATTCTTCAATTATGATGCTTGAACCATTGACCTTTCCATCAAGGTCTTCAAACCCTTCGGTGGATTACTCGTTGTTTTTCATGCAATTAGGCCTAATTCCTTGTAGCCCTCTCAGAGATTCTTTTTAGACATAACTTCCACAGGTTAATGTCAATCAAGTTCCTTCAACTAATTCTTTTATAATTTGTACTAAGTCTGTAAATGTTATTGTTATCTCTGCTACCCCTAGCAGACCTAACAGACTAATCATTTGTGTGATTGCAACTAGTCCTTCTCCAAAGAAGGTAATTTCTATTCGTGGTGTTCCTTTTAAAAGTGATTCATCAGATCTTTTTACAAGATACAAAAAGTCTAAGGTGATGTAGAGTAGGGGTGGAGGATTCTCAATCAATCTAATTTTCACAATTCTTCAATTATAATGCTTGAACCATTGACCTTTCCATCAAGGTCTTCAATCCCTCAAGTGGATTACATGTTGTTTTGCCTGCAATTAGGCCTAATTCCTTGTAGCCCTCTCAGAGAGATTTTTTGGGCATAACTTCTTGTACAGACAAATTCAAATAGAAATGAAAATATTTTTGAGTACCCATTTGGCCATTTTCTAACATATCTAGTTTGTGGCTAGGGTTACTTTGGGACACAAAGCTCAATAATTGACTGGTAATTCTGTCCTAGGGCATAATTAGGTCACTATAACACATGTGTGTGATATTGTTGTTCCAACCTTCCAATCTTCACTCCAGGAACACAAACATGTCATGTGGGTTTCCCTTAAGTAGTTTCATTCACCAAATTATATCACCAACTCACCCAATCACCAAACCCTACTCTTACCTATCACTTCTAGCCTAATACTTAGAGATATTAGGCCTAGACCTGCACAAACCAGACCCTAACTCCAACCCCTACAACTATTAACATCCCTGGCACCATTAACACCCTATATACTTCCACTCCACTGATTTTCAAGGTCTGATATCAGTGGAATGGCCTTATTTGCATGATTATTTACAAAACCCTTAAACCTAGGGATTATGAACTCAGTCTTAGTAAATTTGCTCTCAAACACTCCAAACTTGATGAAATCCAATCAAACAAATGCCAAAATAATTCTAGTTTATGTATTTATCAAATCAAATCCAGTTTATGCCAATTAGTTACCTGTATGGAACCGTACATCCCCTCTAACAACAAAATAATGAGAAAAATACAAAAAATGGAGTCTTCTTTATTGCTTGTGCACGAAAAACTTCACAACAACCTTGCCTCGACCCAGGCAAGTCATATTTATATTGTTTCAAACAAGGTTCAATGGTTCATAACCATCATTTGAATGGATGACCGTTGAACTTCCCAAAGGCCATAAAACACACCTATGCCAACCTATACAAAACATTGATACAACTATATGTATCACATTACATCTGACTCCACAATGACAAATATGACATCAACAAGTCCATAATGGTCTAAAAGAGCTTATTACAAGATTAAACTGAAATGACAAATACATTGTGCCAAAATGACCTCTTGGAGGAATGACTTCTCTATGTGCTCCTGCACCATGCATCTGCGGTGAAGAAGAATCTCAAGTCCCTTTTGAGATCAGGTCTTGGATTGTGGTCCCATGCTTTAGTATGTCCTCCTCGGTCATCCATGTGGCGTCTTCCTTAGGAAGGCCTTGCCACTTGATTAGGTACTCATGATAGTTCTTATGCCTTGTTCTCTTAGCTTCCTTGGTATCCAAAATGCATTCAAGCTATATTGGTGCACTTGGAGGTAGATCCTTGACCCAATCCCCATTTGCATCTTTTGCTAGACCTATATCTTTACTTGCATTCATAGAACTTTTGAAAGGAAAGAGATCAGTAACATTAAAAATAGGTGAGATAGGCACTCTAGGAGGGAGTTCTATCTCATAAGCATTTGCTCCAAACTTGTGGACCACCCTATTGTTGCAAGGTGTGCGCCCTTGGTCTCCTTATGTTGTGCAGTGCACGTACTTCTTGTTTTTTGTGACATGGCTTAACTGCCTCCTGTGGATTCTATAAGTCTAGTGGTTGTATTTGGCATTAACATGTCGATCTTTTGGTGCATCAACAACCACACTTGTAACAAGTGGTATCAGAGCTTGGTCATAGGTTCAAACCCCTTGCTTGTGGTTGGGGGGAATTGTTGTAAGGTGTGATCCCTTGTTCTCTTTGTGTTGTGCAGCATAGCACTTGGGTTTGTGACATGGCTTAACTACCTCCTATGAATTCTATAAGTCTAGTGGTTATATTGGGCATTAACAGGTTGATATTTTGGTGCAATGGCAACCACACTTGTAAAACCTACATTGCCCAATCTTCTTCATCTATAGCTTGGTTAACTTGCCCTTTGGTAGCCTTTCCTTCCTCAAATGTGCCAACACTAGATCTTCTACCTTGAATTGAACATCCCTTCTCTTAAAATCTACATATTGTTTATACCTTTCACTGATCTTCATGAGATTCTCCCTAGTCCGCTCATGTATGTCTCTCATAGCTACTGCAAACTCTTCTCCCTCTGCACTCCTTTTCTCGATACCATTAAAATCTCTAAGCTCAAATACCCCTCTAGGTCTCATGCCATAAACTACTCCAAATTGACTTTTTCCAATGCTTCTATTGAAGGAATCATTGGAAGCATACTCAACCTATGGGAGAACCAAATCCCATTGTGGTCCATGTTCTTTTGTGAGGTACCTAAGAAAATTTCCAAGGGACCTATTGATTACTTCAGTTTGCCCATCCATTTCTGGATGATAGGCAGAACTAAAGGTCAAATTGGTTCCCAACTTCTTCCAAAGAGTCTGCCAAAAGTGACCTATGAACTTTGCATCCCTGTCTAAAACTATTGTTAATGGAAGGCCATGAATCCTCACTATTTCTATGAAGAATAACCCCGCAATATGGGAAGCATCATTGGTGCATTTACAAGGAATAAAGTGGGCCATTTTACTAAATCTATCCACTACCACAAAGACATTGTCATAACCTCTTTGAGTTCTTGGAAATCCTAATACAAAATTCATTCTTATACTCTCCCATGGTCTATTGGGTATAGGTAAGCGCTGGTAGAGTCCTACATGAGAGGTAGAACCCTTGGACCTTTGATGATTGCACAACTTTCCACAGATTTTCCTACATCTAATTGCATTTTTGGCTAAAAGTAGAATCTCCTTACCTAGTCCAAGGTCTTATCAACCCCAAAATGTCCTCCAAGACTCCCACAACTCCCACAATTCTTCCCCCTTATCAAATTTGTCCTCATGGAGCACTTAGGTATGCAAAACTAAGCACCTTTAAATAGAAATCCATCTTGCAACAAAAAATTAGAAAATTTATCATGGAAAACACCTTGAAACTGATTACAAATAGAGTATACCTCATTGAATTATTCATTATCAACATACATGTCTTTCAATTCTTCTATCCCCGCACTTTGGATTTGTATCTCATGCACCAACATTGACCTCCTACTTAGGGCGTCTTCTACTTTCTTGGCTTGTCCCTTTTTGTGTTTAATGGTGAATGTGTAACTATGCAAGTATTCAATCCACTTTACATGCCTATGGTTCAACTTTTCTCGACTGTTCAAAAAATGCAAAGCATGGTTATCTGTGAAGACAATAAATTCCTTGGGCAAGAGATAATGTCTCCACTTCCTTAGGGACTATACTAATGTATAGAGTTCCAAGTCATATGACCAATACCTTTTTTTGGCTTCATTGAGCTTTTCACTGAAGAAGGCCACTTGTTTGCCCTCTTGGCTCAAGATTGATCCAACTATAAATCCACTAGCATCACACCCCACTGTGAAGACCTTGTTGAAGTCAGGTAAAGAAAGAATAGACTATTGTGCCACTCTATTTTTGAGCTATTCTAAACTTCTTTCTGCCTCCTCAATCCATTGGAATCTCTTCCTTTTGTCTCCCTTGATGGCATCAATCATAGGTGAGCAGATATGAGTAAAGTTCTTTATGAATTTCCTGTAGAAACTAGCAAGAGCATGGAAGCTTCTTACTTGTCCCACTGACTTTGGAGTTGGCCAATTAAGAATGGCTTCAACCTTAGAAGGGCCCATTTTTAATGCGCCCTTAGAAATCACGAAACCAAGGTATACTAATTCCTCCTTCATGAACTCACACTTCTTGAGGTTTATCATCAACTTCTCCTCATTCAAATTCTTCAAGACCATATCTAAGTGTTGTAAATTATCATCTTTAGTCCTACTAAAAACAAGTATATCATCTAAGTAAACAACCGCAAACTTACCTATGAAGGGCTTCAACACTTCATTCATGAGCCTCATAAATGTAGTTGGGGCATTAGAGAGCCCAAAAGGCATCACCATCCACTTGTAGAGACCTTCATTGGTTTTAAATGCAGTCTTCCACTCATCTCCCTCTCTGATCCTAGTCTGATGATAGCCACTTTTTCAATCATTTTTTGAGAAATAGCAAGCACCACCCAAGCAATCCATCAAGTCCTCCATTCTAGGGATTGGAAACCTATATCTAATGGTTATTTTATTAATTTCCCTTGAATCACTACACATCCTCCAAGCCCCATCTTTTTTGGGTGCTAGGACTTTTAGGACAACACATGGACTCAAGCTTTCCCTTATCAAGCCTTTATCCAACAATTCTTGGACATGTTTTCTGATCTCTTCATTCTATTTGGGAGTCATTTTGTAGACAACCTTATTAGGCAGGGTTGCACCTGATATCAGGTCTATATGGTGGCTCACATCTCTCATAGGTGGTAGAGCATTAAGAAGCTCATCTACAATGATTCTCTTCACCTTATAGATGCCTCATAATAAAATTTAACATGTCATTTACTTTCCTCACTTTTTTGTATTAATAAAAATTGCACATCTAGTTTATTTATATTTTAAATCATAAAGAACTGCCTAAACATTTGGTCAATAGTAGTGGATCCATGAAATCTTCTCTAAACCACAACGGATTTGCACATGTGAAAGGATTGAAGAGTGGGTGACTACGTTGTGAAGTGGTGCAGATAAGTGTTTATTTCTAACGAGTTATTTATTAATGCAGGTTTGGATAGTACACTTGTGATGTTAGCCTTCATCATTAAGCGGAGTGAAATGTGTTGGCATTCATGAAACTTTGGAATTGGAGAGAGTTGCTTGTGCCAGTAGGGCTTTTATTCCTCTTGGTTCTTGCTTCTCTTTCATTCTCATTCCTTGTCTTCATTTCCGCCTTTCTGAAAATGCATGCATCGCAATCCTAGGAGGATGAAGGGGAGTTGAGAAGCAACCCCAGGCTCTACAGTGAGTGTATTGTCTTCAGTTGCAGGTGTTCGACTGGTAGCTTCCATTTTCTGGGGAAAACACGGATCATCACTTGGGCCAGATTTTTAAGCAGAAAAGGTGGTTAAGGAGGTGTTTATCCAAGACAACAGAATTCTTCTGGCTATTCAGAGATATGAATTATGGCGTGGGAAAGCCCATATCAGGGTTTTTTCCTTGGAGATTCAGCGGATTGGGGTTCTAAGAGCAGCATTGCAAACACATTTACATACTGTTGGTGTAGAACTTGCAAAGAAAATCAAGGTAATGGTTAAGGCCTTATGGTTTTAATTGATCATGAACATGTTGATTATATTCCACTCAATGTGTCGTTGTTCGAGTCTTGGGTGCATCGTCCACAACGAGTGCAAATGGAACTAGAGGTGCCCGACATTGGTAGTTCTTTTCACCGAGAGAATGCACAGGATGAGCAAGGGGAAAATAACATGCACGGTGAAGACATGGAGGAAAGAAAACCCTCCTAAAGTTCAGTTTTTTTATCTCTGCGGTTATGGGCTAGCTGTATCTTCATTGGCATAACAATCCAAGGAGTTAATATGGAATAGTTGAGATTTTGGTATATCAAATATGTAATGTTTTTGAAATTTTCTAGTGTTTACAAAGCCATAGATTGTAAAGGGTTTTTTTGTATGGTCTGGCATGTAATAATTTTGATCATATCCAGCTAAATTAGAGCCATAGATAATAGTTTCTTATGTATATCACTTTAATATTTATATATATATATATATACTCTCAGCCTTTTTGCCGAAAAAAACAAAACTAAAAACTAGTTTTGTGAGAGGAAAACAAATTTACCTTTGAAGGATTCTTTAAATTACAAAATGACACAAATGTTATTTGCCAAATGTCAAACTTCAAAATGTTATATTACCAAGATGGGTGAAAAATATAGATGGCTAATAACCCTTTGATTGATCATGAAATCTAATTTACCAACCTTTTTATTCTAGATCATTCTAGTAGAGTAGAGTTGATGTTAGAATATTAGACTTTTTTAAATGTTTGATTGAGATATCAAAGCTTATGGTTCTCTAATCTGGATGAATTATTGGCATTCCATTTATTATTAATATATGGTTGAGCAACTCATGTGTCTTCACTATGATTCCTCTTGTATGCAAACCATTCACATGCCTTTTTGGAAAACACTTCACCTAACAAAGAAAATAAAAAAGGGTGCAGCAATTCAAGGAAGGCAAGAGGGCATTTGGAGGAATGTTAGATGGCTTCAAGAGCTATTTCTAAAATGGTTATATTTGAAAACTATAAAGTAATTCTAAATTGTCAAAGTACCAATTAATATCACCAATATTGTTGAGATATGGACCAGCTAGGACTCGAACCTAGGACCTTCCATAGGTTGCTGGAGTGCTCTACCACTGAGCTACTGGCCCCTCTTAGACCAGTCCATCATCGGTCCGAGTGTGGCTTATTTCAACACCAACACCCCCCCTTAAGCCACACCTCTCGTGTGCTTGGGGCTCCTAGCCTGGACCTGGCTCTGATACCATGTTGAGACATGGACCAGCTAGGACTCGAACCTAGGACCTTCCATACACCGCTAGAGTGCTCTACCACTGAGCTACTGGCCCCTCTTGGACTAGTCCATCGTCGGTCCGGGTGTGGCTTATTCCAACACCAACAAATATAATTTATAAATAAAACCTAACATTATCTATTTCACTAACTATGATAAAATAAGAAAATTCAATAGACTTATAGAATAAAACAAGAGGAAAATAAACTTATCTTTGGAGGATTCTTCAAATCAGAAAATGATATTGATGTTGTTTTTAGTTCTAGAAGAACAATACTAACATTAATCATACTAATGTTTACATCATTTTTATATACTGTTTGTACAATTGAAGGGAAGCAATTAATTTGTCGATTGAAGGACTAGAGTTTTAAAGGGAATTAAGGCCATATAATATTTAAATGTTACTAGTCCCTTCTTTTGGAGAATAAGATTCAAACATGCATTCCAATTTAGGTTATGAAAAGAAAGAACAAATCTAACTTGAATAGTTGTGATTTGAGGTTGAGAAGTCAACTAGTATAATGATGTTGTGAAGGCTCAAATCAAATTGTTTTCAACTTCTAACAAACTCAAGCATCCGAATTCCAAATAGATCAAACCTATGAAGCAATACTTAATGCAACAAGAAACTCTTAAGTTTCTATTGTTCTTAATAGAATATATAAAAAGGTTTATAGTAATTTTCTTATTGGAAATAAATAATTGTGCTATCCAACATAATCTACATTGGTTATTGTCAAGGAATTGTAGCCAATTAGATGCATTGTGCAGTTCTAAGACAAGACTACCATTGTCCTCTCTCCAAATAAACATGTGCTTTACGTAAGGTAAATTATATTTGATATAATGAAAATTGTTAAAATTATTGCAAGTGATGACCATCATGGGGTAGCCAAAAAGATAATATCAAAAGTAAAAGGGATGTTGATAAACCAACCATTAAATTAGCATATAAGTTGAAAATTTGGTGACTAATTCCAACCAAAAAAATAGAATGACAAAAAATGAGCTTATTAATACCATTAAAAGGAAACTACAATAAAACCCTAGGTGACACTTGAAGTACATAATTAATTTTCAATGTCTTGAAGATCTCCATAGCCACTACATAATCTCGTTGTAGGTTTATTGCCAAAACAATAAATCTAGTCAGAAGAGGTGATTTTGGCTATAGTTCATGAAAAGGATGAGTAAATTCTTCATGGAGTCAAAACTTTTCAACTTATTTGGGTGAACACCGTATGAAAGCTACTTCTTGAGAAAGGTACAAGTCAATTTATGTTATTCTAATTTATAACTTTAGCAAGATACCTAGAGCTTGTTCTAAGACTTGTTACCATAATTTCAAGAAGCTTTCGATGAGGTGGAGCCTCAATGAGACACTTATATCTAGTTTGAGTCTCAAGAATATCTATATATTTGAAATCCTATGCTAGATTATCTAATTTTTCATACATTGTAGTTTGAGTAAAAGAGGTCCTTGGTGGGTGAATGATTTTGTTAACTAAGAGGCCATATAAAGGCATACAAACATTAATTAACAAGTTGCCAAGACAACCAACTTTCATAGACTGTGTCGTGATTCGTCATCACTTTAATAATATTTGTTTTTATTTTTCTTCATCTCAAATCTAGCCAATGGTGTTGTAATTCCCCTCCCTTGATCAGACTCGATTTAACCTAGTTTGACTTTGGATGACCTCTGTTATAGATATGTGCTTTAAGGATCGATGATGTTTTTCATGATGATTTTCATGTTGATGACTTTGATGTGATTATATGATGTTATTTATGCTCGGATAACTAGTTGATCATTGAGATGGTTTATATATGTGATGTTAGGATTTAATCATTATGTTTATTGATGATTATTTTTTCTGACCATACTCTGTGTTTTATCTTTGATATGCTTTGGTGAAAGGGAAAAGCATCGCACCACTCTTTATGAGAAAGCTACATCGCTTCCATTCCCTATTCATGATATGTTATTATATGGGTTATATGTATATGTTCGATAGTTCATTTATGCAGCTGCAGGTACGGAGCTTCGACTCCACCTAAACCTTCAAGTCTAAGCATGCTATATGACCCAATGGTAATGTTGGAAATTCGGAGTTATCAGACATACCCTTGTCATACCATCATTCCTATGGAACAAGTTTCCTGTCAAGTATCCTTGTGGTCGTAGTTAGCTTTCTATTTGCCGGTCATGTCCTTGTGACTTCGTGTTATGTTAGTTGCAGTTGTCATCTTCGAGTTTGATTATTGTTTAATTAAATATTATTGCAAAAATGATTAATTTTATAAATGAAGAGTACTTGAATATTAAAAATAAATAGTACTCGAATATTTTTTATTAATGATATAATTAATAAAATTCAAATTGTGCGAGATTAAATTAAATTAATTAAATTTATTTTTATCCCTATTGATAATGATTAATTAATTTGAGAATTAAGGCATTTAACTTGGTATATTATTGTGCTCAAAGAAATTAATTTTCTTTAAAAAATAAAAATTATATTTAATTGATTTCAAATGATATTCGTATGAAGGGAGTTACAAACAATTCAATGAACTTAATTAATGGGGGTTTTCGCATTTTTTCGGGAAATACATTTCCGGGGAAATTAGGATGATATTAGGCTTTTTGGAGGTTTTTGGCAGGGGGTTTTGGCCATGAAGTTTTTTTTGTGTGCATTTTTTTTTTCTCCTGGAAATGGTTTAAAACAGATTTGGGGATAACAATGGAGTTTTAATTGGAATTTTGTTAAAAAATTAGAGTAAGGAGGATTGAAATTATTTGTTATAGCTACTAGAAATTTGTGTCAAGCTCTCTGGGTTCGGTTGTCAAGGATCATCTGAAAGATTGTTGCTTCTGCTTCTACACACGATTTCCCAGACAACGCTTTTGAGGTAGGGAATTTCAGATCCACACCTGGCGTGTAGCAATTTCTTTTGTTATTGATGAAAATTTGTTTGTGGTTGTTTTGGAAAGACTAGAAAATTCTCATGGATTGACTATTAGAGGGGGGGAATTTTGGGTTACTGGAAATTTATTTGTGTATCTGGGTAAAAATTGGATCTTTGGAAAAATTTACATTTAGTAATCTTGATCGTAAATTATAGATTGTTCTTGTTTTAAAGAAAATAAAATAAAATTTGGGGTTTGAATATTAAATTATTGATAATTGTGCATCTTGATTCATGATGCAAAAAAAAAAAAAGAGTTTTGTTTTTCCTCCCTATAGAATACCTCTGTGATTTTCCTGTCTATATGCATTGATGTTTTTAACACACACACACATAATTCTTAAATCAAAAATTTATTATCGTTTATTTTGTTTTATATTGAATTGTGTGCTTGTATATATATATATAATTAAAGTAGTTATATTTTGGATAAATATAGTTAAGTTTTAATAAAGATAGATATCAAGGATTAAATTAGTTATAACTGGATTCAAGTTATTAGATTAGAGTATGGAGTTATGTTTGTGAAATGTATATATGTATTTTGTTAAATATAGATTTATTTGAAAATTAGATATATTTGGAGGAAAGTAAATGTTTGTTAATTAATACATATGTCACTTCATACAATTTAATTAATCATGCGATTAAGTTCTGTTTAGGAATATATATGTTCATATGAACATGGCTAATCTGCATTTATTTTGTTGTTGATCAGATATAATGTAGGAATTGTGGGAATGAAATTGCATATTCTTAAATATTTTGGATAATAAAATGTCAGTATCATAGTGCAAACTTTTAGGAATAAAAAGAGTTATAATGGTTTAAATTTTGGGTTATTGAAATTATTGTTAACTTGAATTAATTGTTGTATAGATGGGATTATGATCTCTTGGTATTTTAATTAAGATTGGATTATTTTACGTTTGACATTTGAGACCCTGTAATTGATATGATTCTTGTTCCTTTTGTGGGATACCCGGTTATGTTATTAAATGCTTTTAGGTTCCAAAGGCTAGGACAATATTGGTATTCCTAAATCTGTATAGCTTCTCATCGTCATTATTTGTAATGAGGTTGGTGTCCAACATGACTTGGTGTTAGTCAATGTTTATTTGGTTGTATTGTACCTTCTTGTGTGTAATCCTATTCTAGGAAGTCAGCCAACCTTGCTATGGTAGAGGGGTTTAGACTCTCGTTGTTTTTGGGTCTCATAGACCTTGTGTTGAATTTTGATTCCTAGGTGCAAGTTAAGGGGGAGTGGCTTTCATTGGGGGTCGAGACCCAAAGTGGTCGCTTGGGTAACTCAATGAGAGTTTTATAAACAAGTGATAATTTAAAATAATGAACTTGGGAGGGTAGTTAGCTCACATTAATAAAGATTAAATTATTGCCTCTCTTACGCTCGGGTTCTTGTTTAAGGCTGAGGTAAGTAGAGAAGGGCCTAGAATGGCTTCTACCAATCTTGTCCTTTCTAAAGGTTGGTGTGGTCCACTAGTGTTTGTATAGGGGCCAAGGCTTGGGAGAGGTCACCAGGGTAACCCAAGAAGGGTATCGGGACTTAACTCACCAGGGTAACTCATGACAACCTAGTGATGACATTCTTCCGTATTGCATACCTAGTGGTTCCTCTTGGTTTTGTCCTTCTATGGATTGCTTGGGCCTCTATAAATTGGTTGTTTTACTTTTGAGTTCCTATGATTATAGCCTTGTGGATCCCTTGTGATAGTAGTCTTGTAAGCCTCATGTGTGTCATTTGTATCTTCTTGTATTTCCTTTCGTCTCTTGGGTCTGGTTGATACCTCCTAGCACGAGGAGTGGACCTGATGGTACCACATGGTTCGGTGGAGTGCTATTTGCACCCATTGGGTTTTGGTTCGTCATGCTTCATGTTCGTGATGGCTCGTGGAAAGATTGAAGACTTTCTTTATGTACCAAATTTTTGTATCCACTCTATTGTTGTATTCATGGAGATTTTATCCTTGCGGATACCTTGTAATGCAATCGATGATCCTATGTATATTCTCATGGCAATTTATTATGTAGCATGATCCTTGTAAGACAGTTCTATCATATTTTATGAGATTCTCATGTCTTTTTATGTATGGTTATTGTTATCCTTGAGTAACATCGTTGTGGGGCCTTGAGGACTTTTGCTAATTAGTACTTGTACATCTTTTCCTTGTCATGTTGTTCCATGTATCTCAATGCAATTGTATGGTTTATCCTTTAAAAAAATTTTAAAAAAAAAGTGTTCGCATTTTCATTGGTTATTTGTTTTAAGTTCTTTGGGCCTCACAACAGGGCATTATAGGTGTAGTGTAGTCCATAGATGGTTGAACTAGAGGATTTGAAAAAAAAAATTGTGGGAAGGACTATTTAAAACTTACAACTGATACAGTGGTAATGTTGAAGCCACCAATTATTCCTCTAGTTGTCCTCTTGCCACTTCTTGAATTGTTGCCCCCTATTTTCTTTTCTTTGTCAAGTATTTGCAAATCCTCCATCATAATCACACACCCCATCCTTCTTGACTATACACCTCCCTCCACTACTAAACTATGTTACAAAAAATGAGAAATGAGAAATGGAATATTTGGAGGTTGCATATAAGTAAAAATGCACAAAGTTAAAGTTTGTAAAATACAAAACGTAATAATATTTTTTGTTCAAGAATATTATAGATCACTTCTAAATAATTAAAAAAAAATTAATTCAATAAAGAATAAAATTATCATAATTGTTTGTAATTACATAAATATAATATTGAAAGGTATCATCAAAAGCTTGATGTTGAAGGAATGCTTCTGCTTGCTTCAATTCTCTCCATTCCAACTCCAAGTAAAATTTCCTCTACATTATCTTCAAGTAAGTTTCTATTAGAAATTCATCATTTCCATCATCCATTGAGTCACAATAGTCTTACATCCTATGAGGTGCTGATTTAAAATGAGTGGAAGCTTGAGATAAAAGATGAAGATTTGAATGTACATGCACAAGATCTTTTGCCTTTTTTCTACCTAGCATTTTACGCTTCATAGAATGGATGTAGGCATACTCACTCCAATTTGTTTCACATGTAAAAGCATTAGAGACCTATTTATGTAAAATAAAATTAAATAATATTAGCCGTTTAAAATAAATTAATAATAAAAAAAATTATTCAACTATCATTTGACTAAACATGCAAAAATCTACTTGAAATAACACATGAATTGCAGTATCTCTTAGTAGTGGTGTTTTTCTTCTATAATTCTCCCAAAATACTTTGGGTTCTATATTCAATCGATCAAATAGAACATCTTTATGGGCAAAATTATCTACTCCATCAATATATTTTGGCATTTCCTCCTTGATTTTAGTATGGTCCCCTCTATTTGGATAAAATCTACCCATATAGGTATTTCATCCCATCGAAACCTAATCATCCAACTATTTTTTTTTGTGAAACTATTTTGAATTAAGTAAAAATTCAATAGAATGAGGAGAGTTTTATGAAGCATCTTCCATCTTTATAAACTACATTCCCAAACAATATAATGTGTCTCTTGATCAAACGATTATGCCCCAACAATACATATATCTTTTAGCTTCTCCCTCATCTGATCTAGCCTCTCAAACACATCTCCCATGCATGGTTTACCATCATAAAAAAGACAAAAAAACTTCAATAATAGACCAAAAAAGTGTCAAAAGATCACCTGCTTGTTGTCAGAATAAAAATGACCCACTACCAATTATGAGATCAAAAATTTCATCAAATGCTTGACTTTGGTACTTGGTCTATCTCTCTACCTCTCCCATTCAGTGGACACCACCAATTTCCTTATTGCTTTTTTAACCTTCACAATTTAATCAACCGTGATAAAATTGGGAACAAATCATATTTCTACACATCTAAGAGCTACAAAGAATTATATTTTATATATATAGCCATGTGACACAGTTATTTACAATGTAATTTTATATTTTTTTAACATTTGCAACTACCTCATTAATCAAAGGTAGCTTTTTATACAAACCTTTAAGAAGCAAGTTAATGTAATGAGTTGCACATGGTGTCTTAAATATGTTTGGAAATGTATCTTTGATCCTCCCTCCTACGAAGACATTATTTAAAGCTTTATTAGTTAAAATTTACACAACATTATTTCTCCCTACCTATTCAATTGCTTCTTGGCCAAATATGTTACATCTTTCTCATGACCTAAAGTATCATGTGATTTGATAAAAAAAATTACCCTTAGGGGAAGAAACAATAATATTAATTAGTAGTTTATGTACAATGTTAGACTAACTATAAAAAAACTTGTATATGACCAACCATCTATAATGCGTCTTAGCCTTTCTTCAACTTGTTTCTTCTCATCATCTAAAATAATAGTGTTATTTTTTTCATAACTTGGAGCTACATATCCTTTAGGTGCATTATTGACCATCCTCACAGCCTCTTTCCATAAAGGAGACCTAGCTATGTTGAATGGCATTCTACAACTAAAGAAAAGTCTCACATAGCATCATCTACATTCTCTTTGTCAATAGCATCAAACATTTTCCCAATTTGAGATTTATAAATAGAGGTAGAAGAAGTACTTGAAAATGGTGGTATCCCTGGTTGAGAATATTTTGATTGTCCCTTTGTAGATTTTAAGACTCTAAAAAATTAAGCTCTCTAATCAAATCAGATCTTTCTCCTTTTGAAATTTTATCACAAACAACTATTTTTTCTTTCTTTTCAACCCCTAACAAATGATTTTGAACTCGTACAATTGAACTAGTTTTTTTTTTTCTTACAATGTGAGCAAGTCCATTGCCAACTTCTAGAACTACCATAATTTGTTGTTGAATAATTTCTAGTTATTACGACAATTTTCCACAACCTCTACTCAAATTCCCCCTTTTCTTTGTTACATTATATGGGGTTTGTAGATTGATTGTGTAATTCAAATACAAGGATTTGAAGAAGCGCCATCCATTTTTCTTCAAATGTTGTTTACAAGTATATATATTTTTAAAATAAAAAAATAACAACCAATAGATAAATTTCAAAACTTTAAAACTTACTTTTTTTATTGTAAAAAAATTGCATTTGTATAAAAAATTCTATCCATGTTCAAAAATGTAATTTATAGAAATTAAAAAAATGATTGATAAACTAATGGATGGAAGAAATAAACATACTTGATTTGCAAAACCAATTCTAAACTCTCTTTTCTTGTAAATTTTCTAATCAATGTGTAAATATCTTCATTTCAATTCTTTTATAACAAAAAAAAAACCTATATATAAAAAAAACAATTTTAAAGTAACTTCAACTATATATAAAAAAAATGACTTATGAGTAACACAACTTTTAGAAAAAAACAAAAATCATAAAACATATTTTTTATTTTTTTATTTTAAATATAAATTATAATAAAATTAAAAAATTAAAAAATAATAATATAAAATTTTTAATATTCTAAGAGAAAAATAAAAAACTATATATAGAATTTAAGTTATATTTAATTAAAACAAGTGCCACGCAGTGGCAAGTACTTGTTAGTTTTTTTTTTATAAAAGTGGATGAAACCACTAAGATTATATTAAATCTATAAAAAAAAATTACATGTGTCTGGTTCAAAGAGCACTAAAGGGAAAGAACCAGTAAGAAAACCCTTCAATATTGCTCAAGAGAACATAAGCCTATCTACCGAATACAAAAAGCCCATAGGCATCCCAAATAAACCCCCCAGATACATAGCCAACTGCATTAGATATAAAGGAAGCTATGAGAACTAGTCTAGAAGAGAAATCTCAAAATGGAGCCAATGATGTCCAACCATAACCAGTGCCATCACCCCAAAACTAATCTGTCTATATACCACATGACTCCAAGGCTCTAAAGAGAACAAAACTCAAAGCCAGAAGAGAACCAAGAATAAGCGATCTTGCCAGCACAAATATGGTGAGCAAACATATGCCAATCCAAATAAAAAGTAGAGAAGGATGATGAAAACCCTCAGGAAGAAGGATGAGACAGATCCATAGAATAATCCAAAGCAAAAGCCAAAGAAGTAACAGCAGGATAAGAAACCATCTGCACCACCATGTTAACTGTTCTTTCCAATTCCTCAGAAAAAGCCACCATCCACCAATTTTGACAAGAACTCTCCATAAAAGACAGAGCATTTTGTGTTAGTAAGAAAAAATGGAAAGACAGAATGGATGCCATATATGCACACCATCAAGAATATAACAGAGAACGAGATCACCAGGTCATAATTATCCTTCCATCATAAGAGAAAATAGTGAGCAAGAGGCTGCTCAACCGATGATGAAATAAACCCATTCCTCACAACATCCGCAATCATTAAATTGCAATTCCCTAAATATCAGATCAACCACGATGCCAGATGATTCAAAGAAAGGACCAACTCTTTTCATTATGATACGAAGCCCCATGAGAAAGGCACCAACTTCCGACCACAAAGTAAAATGATTACTAAAAAAGCAAAGGATCTAACAAATATAGCTAACATACCCCTGTTGAGTAGATACTGATTAGCATGTAATGAGTGGAGTTGAATATAGACCGGTACCAAACAAAACCTGAATTCCATCAAAAGGAAACTGAGATACCCACTGACAAGGATATTCTCAATGAATAAGCACGCAGCCAAACATGACAGACAGATAGCAAAACAAAGGCCCATACAATACCAAAACTACCAGCTAAATAAAAGTTGCCCCTCCAACCTCCATACTTAGTGAGGAGGTACTACCAAATATAGCTACAATAGAGATGTTGCCATAAGGCAGGACAACATCCCCCCTATAGCCATATAGGGAAGTGAAAAACCACACAAAGCAAGGAGACAGGAGAAGACAATACCATAAAGGGGATCTCAATCCGATAGTAGAAGCCACAACAATCTCCCTACTCCATGAGGAAATTCTAACAAGAAATGTCAACAACAAAGGTATTATCCCGAAGACCAACACCTTCACTACAAACACTTACGAAAGAAAACTACATCAAGCATAGAAAATGAAGGAGGTTTCTGAAAGGAGATCTTGCTAAGAAAGAAGCTTCATGCAGGAAACAGGAATGTCTGAAGGAGAAACCTCTAAGAAATCAGCACCCTCAGCAATAGCCTTATTCGCCAAGAAATCCGCAATGACATTGATCTCCCTGAAATAGTGAGAGATAGAGAAAGTGGAAAAGCACCTTAATTGCATCCTGCATCTTACCACATCTATCTTGGAGCCAATTAGAATGATCATTTGAATTAGTTGATTATTAGTCTATTTGGTAAGATTGTAGTTATATGATTTAGAAATAGAAATAGTCAGTGTGATCTGAATTATAATTGTAACTTTGAATTATATACATTGTAGATTAAAATTAAATATATTGTAATTTGATTTTAATTTTGATTTTAAAAAATGAGATGGTATTAGAATAGTAAGATATATTGTAATACTATCTAATTCTATTGCACTTATAAGTGATAGAGTATTGAATTACATGAGAATAACCATAACAAAACTAAAATAAATAATTTTAATATTATAATAACAAAAATATTTTTTTTGATTAAGGATCAAACAGGTTTTGAGGGGACCCCAAACCCCTTACAACAAGTTTTGAAGGGACCAAAAACCCTTAGATTTTGCATGGATCTAATACCCAAAGAAGGATGATGCCACAAGATACAATATAGACTACTAGCAACCCAACCTCAGCCTAACATTACAAAATAATCAGTAAAGAACCTACTAAAAAAGGAGGCCAAAGCCATCCACCAAAAAACTCATACACCACCAGAAGATGTCAATACAAGAAAATCCAAGGGTTTTAACCAGGCTCCTTAACCTGCACTAAGTACCAAGGGTTTTTCCAAGCACCTATTGCAGTGTCTCTCCTTGATTTATCTTTTCCTATTGTTCTTCGATAGACTATTTTGTCATAGCATAGACCATCTTGTGATGCTTGGATTAGGCAATTGTGGATTTAGATGTGATTTAGATGCTTTATCTTGGGCATTGGGCATATTATTGTGCTTTGTCACTATTATTTCATGTGGATGATGATATTATGGATTGTTATATGGTTATTATGATGATAGGTGCTCATTTGATGACTTATATGTATCTCTTTCTATGTATTGTTTATATTCTTTTGCGATGCTTTGAGGATATTTTATGATGAACTAACCCTATTTCATGATGTGAGATTTATTATGATATTGCTTGATTGTTTGCGAGTGTCTTCTATTATCTTCGTGATAGGGACGATTTCACATCACTCATTGCGAGTGAGATGTGCTATTGTGATTCTCTATCACTTGCCTGTATCGTGTGTATATATATATATATATATATATATATATATATATATATATATATATATATATATATATATATATATATATATATATATATGTATATATATATATACATATATATACATATATTTATATATATATGTATATATATACATACATATACATATATGTATATGTATATATATGTATATACATACATATATATGTATGTATATACATACATATATATGTATATGTATATACATACATATATATGTATATGTATATACATACATATATATATGTATATACATACATATATATGTATGTATATACATATATATACATATACATATATGTATATGTATGTATATATTTATATATATGTATATATATACATACATATGTATATATATACATACATATACATATATGTATATAAATGTATATACATACATACATAAGTATACATATATATATATATATATATATATGTATATATACATATACATATGTATGTATATATATATATATATGTATATATATACATACATATGTATATGTATATATATATATATGCATATATGTATATATACATAATATACATATACATATATGTATATATACATAATATACATATACATATATGTATATATATATATTTATTGTATCGTGTCTTTGTGGATGCAAAATTTGCATTTACCAGACATCAACTCCACCTGGCTTCACAAGTTTGAGTGTGTCTTATCCCAATGGCAAGTTGATCGGAGATGACATAAAATCTCATTGTACACTCTAGGTTTAAGATCGATTACCCTTGTCAGCTTAGAATCTTGACGTGAGTCGTGATTAGTGTGTGTAATGTTTTCTTGGATTATTTTTATGGTGGCTTGCCTTGTGTAGTTTGGTTAATTATTAATTAATTTATATAATTTAATAATTTTAAATTAAAATAAAAGATTAATATAGTTTATAATAATTAATTAAATGAATAGTTGGTATAATATTTAATAATAACTATTGATAAATTAATATTAATATCATCATTTGGTAAGGAAAGGCTTTATTATTAATTAGAATATTTATTTATATAAATAGTCTTTGATTTATTATTGTGGCTTTAATTTATTATAGCCTTGGTTTATTTATTATTGGACTTTTATATTTATTTGTGCCCATGATTTTATGAGTTGTTTATATTATTTCTATCATTCTCTTTTTACTCTCTTGGATTGCTTGGTAGATTCTTTCTACCTACCCTGTTATTCTATTGGTTATATTTTTGGGTAAGTAAAGTAAATAATATTTTATTATTCTTGTATACACCTAAAAATGGTCTGAAGATAATTAATTGAATAAACTATTTTTTAATTAATCCCCCTTCCCTATTTAATTGAATTCATTAGCAATTTGATTAAATTCTCACATTCATCTACTTATTAATAAATCTAAAGATTTATTTAATAGGTTCATTTCAATAGTCCCCTTTGATTAATTAATCTAAATTGATTAATCCCCCCCCCCCCAATTAAATTTGTTCTTTTTAATCCCCTAATTAATTACAACAAATCAATTTATGAGTTGTTGAAAGTTAATTAGTCTTTTCCTATTATTTGAATTTGTAAATTCAAATTACCCACATGCCTCCTAACTTCTAACCACCTAACCTAACCATCCCCTAACTTAACCCATTTCACCTAACCTTGGTTTTAACTAATCTTATCCTATCTTGCAAATTCTAACCTCCTTATCCTAACATCCTATGGTGTGGATATTCTTCCCTTGAGACACATGGCACTTTTGCCACATGTCTCCTCCCTTGGACACTTGCCCTCTTATGAGCAAGGCTCCTTGACACTTGTCACCACAAAGATGACAAGTGTCCCTTCCTCCAACCTCTTCTCCAACTTCCTCAATCTTGGCCCTTGATATCTTCAAAATCATATCTGGACCGTTGATTCCTACCACCTCGGCTTTGGCCTTCGAGTTCCTAAAAAATATCACCCATTTTGGAGAAATAAGGATCCCTTGCATTCATATTCTTAGCATCATTACTATATGCAATTTGCATTTCAATCATCTAGTAATTAACATTTTGGATTAATCATAGCATGTTAATCTAGTTTCTTAGATCATACATTTCATATCATTTGCATAATCAATCATGATCAAGTAGTTACTCAACTCTTGAGTTGCCACTTTGGAGGTCATTGCTCCGTTGAGAGTCAACCAATCCAACACCTTCAAGGTCCTCAAGAATAGAGGAAAATGAGACATTTCAAGGAAGGCTTATGGTTTGCATCTTTAATATAGTTTTCAATTAAGCTTTTCATTATGTTTTATTGTCTCATTATATGTGTATGCCTTTCTATATACCACATTTTTAGCATCACAATTCTTACCTTGGTTTTTGAGATGGTTGGTAAGAAATATATTATTTGGTAATATTTTGATTGGTTGGGATTTTCTATAGTTTTAGTTTTGATTTTCTATTTAATTGCTTTCCTATGATTTCATAGGGGTTGGCTCCAAAAGTATTTTCTATGATTTTGGATTTGGATTGCTTGGAGGGATTTGGATTGTAGCTTGTTGGATTGTCTTCATCAAATTCATCCTTTCTTTTTCAACTTTTACCAGGTCGGAGGATTTCTTACATTTGTATTTTCAGATTTGAAAAGATTGTCTTCTTTGTGTATTCTCGGGAGATTTGGGGAAAATAATTTATTAGTATAGTTTTGTATAGTTGACTTATAAAATATTTCCTTACATAAAATTTATCCTATGATTTAACTTTAGGAAATGGGAAAAATAATTTGGGGATATGGCTATTGTCGTGAATATACGGCTTTGTATTTTTGTTTGTGATGGATTCTCTCTTTTCTCTCAATTATTGATTGAAATGTGTTTAGTTGTGGTTTTGATGGAGTATTGTCTTGTTTTGGGTTCTCTATGGGCTATAAGAGGCTTTTGGTAACTCCATTGTTGTGAAGTTTGGGTGTTTGCTATGTAGTTTTGGAATGGAGAATTATTTCTAATTATTCTATGTTATTTTGATTTGTTTACATCTTTCTTTTGGTATTGGTTGGGCGTCACTTTTTAGTCTGATTTCGAGACTTAGATCTTTTTCCCTAATTTTTAATTTGAAGTCGTACTTTAGCCTTTTTCGACAGTTTTTATTTTCTGAGTCATATGCGCTAAAACAATGGTCATATGTGCTAAAGTATTTATCATATGCACTAAACAAATTGTCATATGCATCATTATGGTGATTGTATGCGCTATTCTGGTGATTGTATGCATCATTCTGGTGATTTTCTGTGCTATTTTGTCTTTCGTATGTGCCGAAGTTCTGGTCATAAGCACTGAAACATTAATCATATGAGCTAAGTAATTAGTCATATGCGCTATAATAAGTATCATATGTGCTATTTTGTGTTGTCTATTTTATTTCGGCTTCTAGAGTTTGCAGTTTGATCTTTTGGATTCTCAGTTTGTTTAGGGGGTTCGCCCAGAGGTTGTGTCATGTTTCTAAGTGCTCTTGGTTGTTCAGAGTAGAGATTTAATATAATATTTGATTATTCATTTGGTTGCAAGATGTATAATACCTTGCTACGATTATGGTTCTTTTCTTTATGAGATTTATGTAACCATGTTGGATTGTGTTATTGGCTCAATGTGTATTTATGATGCTCTATCTTGGTTAGCTGGATTTTGGTTTATGAGCTTTATTGTTTGAGTAGGGGGAGTGGGCTTCCATGAGTCTATTGAGGTCACGAGGAATAGGCTGCTAGGATTCTTGAGTAAGAGAGTCGAGGTCTAGACTGATTGGATAGCTCATTGGAGGTTTTCCATTGTAATTGATAAGTGATAACATAATAATTAATCTTAGGTAGAGTAACTCATCTAAACAAGATAATAAATGTGTTGAGTGGTGCCTATCTCATGGATTGGATATCGAAGTGAGGTAGAGGATCTGGTAACCGGGTAAACCAAATTCCTTGATTTCCTCAAAGGTTGAGATGGTTCCGCATGTGTATCTTATGTGGTAGCATGTGATGACACTCTTTCCCTACATGTTGATTCTAGTTCCTTTTATCTTGTTGTTGAATTGCCTCTGGAGTTATCTTGGTTGTTTGGTATGTTTCTCCTTGGTTGTGTTAGAGTTGTTTTCTCTTTGGTTGATAGGTGTCAACTTAGATCTAGAGTGTGTGTGGGATCTTGTGTCATCTCCTAGCACGGGGGGTGGTTCCTTTGGTTCCACATGGTCCAGTGGTTGGTGCCTTTCTTCCATTGGGATGTTTTTCTGTGGATGCTTTTCTTGGATGCTTACATGGATGTGGATCTCTTATCTCTTCAATTCATGGATGGATATTTGTAGCAGCTTATTGATCATGATTCATTTGACATGTATATGTAATTGTAAATGAGAGTTTTTCTCATTGTTGTAAAAACATTGTAATCATGTATATAGTAGATGTTATTAGGAAAATGATGTGTCATATATATCTTGAGAATGATTCATTAATTGAAAATATTGACATTAAAATATGGATGTGTACCTTGTACTTAGATGATGTAATTGGTTCATATTGCTATGTTTAAATGAAGGGGTAATTGGTATTGATATGTGATTGTGATGCTTAAGGAAATGATTGGTTGGGTTTAAGAACATTTGGTATTGGTGCTTTAAAATGAACTTAATGGGAAGGTTAGAATAATCATAGATTTTTATAGGATAAAGTAATGAATTCTTGTATGGTTGTGTGAAAGGGATTAATGATAGTAAGTTAGTTTGCTTTTGGATTATGAAAGTAAATATGTTATCATGTTTATAACTGGATAAGTGGTTACTTAAGTAATGGTGTTGAGTTACCCTAGGGAAGGTAGATGATTATTGTGTTTTATATCTGCTTGCGTATTATGGTTTGTATGTTATGTCTATGATGTGTAATTGTTGTTGTGTTAAATGCATATGAGTAGTTTATTATGTATGTTGCATTAGTGTATATGATGCTTAAAAAAAAATTATTGCTATTTTGCATGATTAGTTAGTGTATTTCTTTAGGCTATTTTGGTGAGCATTACACCTATAACCTAAACATTGGGTTTTAACAAGGATCCCAAAACCCTATAGCCAGATTCTTGAAGGAATGCATAAAGGAACAATCTTGAACCAAAGGGTTTTGAAAGGCTCCCCAAACCTTCTTATTGGGCTTTGACTTGGCTCCCAAAACTATCAGATTGAAACTAGCTAAGATAATTCAGCTAAAAGTCAACTCCCATCCAGCATAAATCCTTTCCACCTCAATAGAAACTGAAGAGAAGTGGACCACCAACTAAACAAGCTAATCACTATTCAACCCCGTCAAATCCAGATAAAAGGGATCAAAACAACACCAATTTGTTGGAATATTGGGTTTTAGAAAGGCTCCCAAAACCTCAAGAAACAGAGCAACAAAATCCCCCAACAAACTCCATCCAACTTTACCCAATGGGCCACTCTCCACCTCAACAAGAGAGTCATTCACCTCAATAGAAATGGCATAGAAGGAGAAAAGAGGGAAGGAGAGATGAGCCTCAATAAGACCCATCAATAGGCTCTCAAACAAAAACATGGAAAATAACATGAGAACCAGAGTAGGAATAGAACCCCACATGAAAAAAATAAAATCAGTTTAGCACAAGGTCCATAGAACCAGCAAAAGATAGATCCTTCGCACCATGGCCCACTCCACTAAAGGAGAACCACCACGGGTAACAATTGTCATGGCAAGAACAAAAACCACAAATGTAGGAGGAGGCCAAACAAAAAAACATCTGCTATATCCTGCAAGATCCAAGTTGAGAGAGGAAAGGGAAGAGGTCACCAACGCCACAACCTCATCAAGAACCCTATTTTTTCTCTCATTAACAATTTGATCCCCAAATCCGTTGACCCCCTCACCATTCATGACTTCCTCGATAACTTTGTCCCCTCTGCAAGAGAACCAAGATATGCACTCCCTCGACTCCACAAGGCCAAGAAGAGGCCCATCGCAACACAACGAAGGCACACAAGAGGAGAACCACCATCTAGTATAGACTACCCTAGTAGAAACAAAATGTCTAGATGGGGACAACACCTCAAGACGACACCCTGTCCTGGGCCATCTTCATCAGATCCAATGTCCCCCTCACTATCCTCAGCTTCCTTTGAAATATTCCCTCCTTTGCAGGAAGCCCTAGCATTGCCCACTCTCGCCATCCATAATAATGAAAATATTGTTATTTTAAATATTATATTATTATTATATTAACAATATTACTTTCTTATCAAATTTTTATATTATTAAATTGCATGAGGATAACCCTAACCTAACTAAAATAATATTATTAATTTATATATTTTAGGATTATTGTTAAGTTAGTATTATGTTTAAAGTTATGTTAGGTTGGGCTTAAATTAAATCTTTAGTTTATGGTTATGTTAAGATTCAATTAGAGATATGGATAGATTTAAGGTTAGATTAAAAGTAGTGTCATATAGATAAACATTAATATTTTTTATATTATTGTATTTTAATTATTATAGTATTTTTAAATTAGAATATGCATTAAATCTATTTTAAAAGATAACCCTGACCTAACTAAAATAAATAATTTTAATATTATTATACTAACATACCCATATTTTAACATACTTATTTTTTTACAAATATATATAAGATATTAAAAGGAATATATATTGAAACAAAATTTAACAATATTAAAAAAAATGATCAAATAAAACAGTTAAAGTTGTCACATATTTAGCAACATAGCCTAATTCATTAAAAGAAAATTGTTATTTAAGATACATTAGTTAAAATTGCCACATATTCAACAACATAACCTAACTCCCATAAAAATATAAGAATAATGTGTGTGTGTGTGTGTGTGTGTGTGTGTGTGTGTGTGTGTGTGTGTGTGTGTGTGTGTGTGTGTGTGTGTGTGTGTGTGTGTGTGTGTGTATAAAGATTAAATATTGTAGATTAAATGTTACAAATAATGTATAAATACAAATATTAATCATATAAAGTTCATAATAATTACATATTTTAAAAAGTATAAATTTATGAGAAATGGAGTAATAATAAATTTAGAAGTTGAGATAAAAGTATTAAGAGTGGATTAAAAAAACTTATAGTCAACAAAACAAACAATTAAAATCTAAATGTCATATTTTCTATACATAAATTAATGGATAGTTTGTATCTAGATTTCATGTCTAATTCATCACAAAATTTAAACTTACACAACATTTAATAAACATCATTAAGAGTCTTTCGAATTTAAAGTGGGTGTTAGGTTAGACTTAGGTTAAATATGTTAAGGTTCAATTAGAGATATGATTAGATTTAAGATTAGGGTTAGAGTGTTATAGATAAATATTAATATTCTTATATTATTAATATCTATCAAAAAAAATATTATATTATTAATATATTATAATTGTATTATAATAGTATTGTATATATTTTTTTATATTTATTATTATGTTGTTGTTATTTATTTATTTATTATTATAAATTTTAGTATTATGTTATTAATAACATTTTTTTATTATCAAACTTTTATATTATTAAATTGCATGAGAATAACTAAAATAATATTGTTAATTTATATTTTTTTAATTATATATATGTATATTTATTTATATAATATAAAACTTTTAAAATGTAGATATAGATTCTAAATAATTTGTTAAATATTTGTTTATTAGATGTGTAAAATAAATTTAAAAAGAAAATTTAAACATACTAAAGATTATGTTAATGTACCTAAAACTTTGCTTAAAAAAATTCATTTGGATAGTGGATTTGTGAAATCTGCTAATAAGATGTAAATTTTTTAGCCAATTAGAATGAAAAAAATAATTTATGTAATTTAGAAACTTAAAAATCATGCATCTTAACTTTTTTTTAAATGAAAAAAAAAAATCAAAAGAAAAAATTCATAGTTATAATTGGTGGAAAAGCAATTGAATAACGAGTTAACAAAAATTGAGTGCAGCTGATTGCAATAGTACTAGCCTAACGACAAGTACCAATGACAAATTATTGAAATCTAAGGGCATGTTCTTGTAGACACCTAAAAATGTCTCATTGATCGTGTACTAATTATTCCTCTAATTGATTAAATAATTATTTAATTATTTAATTAAGTTAATTAATTTTATTCTTCTAATTTCATATTTCCTCATTATCTTACTAATTATTCTACTTCCTATTCTATCATCATGTAATCATTTTAATCATTTTCTAAATGTTGATTAAATATTTATTATTTAATTAGTTCTTTTTTTTCCAATTTAAATAATCTTTATTATTTAAATAATTCTATTCCCAATTTCTATCTCTAATTATCTAATCATTTCACCCTTTTCTAAATATTAATTAAATATTTATTATTTAATTAATTGTGATTTTTTCCTTTAAATTAAATAATCTTTATTATTTAATTAAATTCAATTTCTAAATAATTAAATAGTTTCTTTAAAGTATTTAATTAACTAATTAATTCTTCCATTTCCAAATCCCCAAATTCTAATTTCATTTAATTTCTTATTTCTTCTAATTTCTTCCAAATTCAAATACATGTGCATAATTTCAAAAAAACTAAATTAAAAATCAAGTCAAGTTCTGAATATATTCAAATACTAAATTGAATTAAAATAAATTCAATATTTGAATTAAAATCTCATGCAAAGATTAAATTGAAAATCTAAGTCTAAATGCAAGCACATGCTAAATTAATTAATTCAATCAATTAATTAATTAAATCATTTATCTCTCCAGTCTCTATTTTCATCTTCTAGTTCTCTTTGTCATCCTCTTTATTTCCTCAAATCATTCTTTTCCTTCCTTCAATTAGCTTTTTCTCAATCATTTGACTCAATTAATCTATTCAATCTATTATGTTTCACCTCCAAATCAGCAGTTCAACTATCAATTTTCATGTGAGCTCACCTGAGTTCCACCTCTTGATCAATCTGTTCCAACTTTCAATCAATCTTCTCCAAAAATCTATAAATTGAGCATTTAATCTCCATTTTCAATCCTCCTCCTCAATCTTGGACAATTTCTCGGAATCGAGAACTTTGAATCTTTGTGTCACTTGCAGGTTACTAGTGCAATATCTGAGAGCCATCATACCACAGAGAAGAGAAGAGCAATGGAAGCTATACACAGTCACGGAATAGGGAGTTTTTAATTGATTTGATTTATAAACCCTGTTTTGATGTTATTGTGTTATTTCATTGTCTGTTTGTTAGAATTCTTTGATTAGATAGGGATTCGTGATTTCTCTTTGCTCCTAATTGAATATATTTTAAAGATGAATTTTAAATGCACACAATTACCATGTAGCTACTTAGCTTATTAACAACAACTTCTTCTAATTCCTAAACAATAGTTGTTCCACCAAAATAGGGGAGAATTCTAAATTATCTTTTCTTTTTCAGAATTTTAAAGTTGCATGGGAACATGGGGTAAGAGTTAACAAAATAACCTAGAGACTTTGCAAATAATAAATTTTGAGTTATAATAAATCTTTCATCATTTCATATTTCAATATTTTATTCAATGTTTAGCAAAATATATTCAAATGTTTAATAAAAAAATACATAGAAATTATAATTTCTTATAGAAGAAGAGGTAATAAAGAATGATTAACAATTCTTAATAAATTAAATTGAAAGAAGGGCTAGTAAATTTCTCATCCATCAACATGGAAGCAATTTGTTTGTATGTTGCTTCTATTAAATGAATTACATCTTAATTAAAATATTGTTTAGGATTGTGACATGTTGTGGATCCAGGAGTACCATAAAGGTAGGAGGTCAAATTTGTAGGGTCCACCAGCTCCAAAACAACTCTAGAGAACATCTCTTTGCAATCTTGCACCATTGAAAGTTTCTCTTCACTATTCAATACTTAAATAAAATAAAATTTGAAAGGACCAAAAAGAAAACAAAAGAGCTCTTACCATAAGAGGATGGTTTCTTTATGATTGTATGTGTTGCATTATAATAATTTGCAAAGAATATTGAAACACTTGGATTCTTCTATTGAAATTGTTTAACCATTTGTTTCATAAGCATGTTGCTTTTTTTTGAAAATTTGTTATAATTTTTTAGTTCTTCTTTTAATTTAAATTTTAAATAAAAAATCTAGATATGACTTTGAGTATGCTCACCCCTAATGCTACTTTAATTTTATTTAAAACCAAAGGAATTAAGTATTCTACTTTTGTTAATGGTCTTTGGTGTTCAAATGGATAGTTGTAATCATTTACACCTATCTCTCCCATAAAAAACATTGCATTTGCAAAATGGGTCTCACAATCTGCACACAAAATAGAAGTTTAAGACTCTTGAAAAATCAGAAAGAAAATATAATTCTAGAAGATATACATACCTTTGTTAGATGAACAAGATTTTCTATTATACTCTAAAAACCAGTTAATTTGTATATATAATAAATAATTTGTCCAAAAGTGGTCCAATTCCTTTTGCTGTCAAAAAAATTGCTTCCAAAGAAGTTGGAGCAAGAAGTAGCTCCAACAACTAAAAAGTTTATAACATCACTAAAATTTGCATTTTTATGCAAATAAAGTTTTAGAAATGAACTTCCAAGAGCTTTAGTTGCAATCAAAACCAAAAAGTCTCATAATTTGAATTTGAAATACATTTGGAAAAATAAATAATAAAAAAAATTTTAAAAATTATTTTGTTGGTAACTTATAGAATTATAATGTTCGCACGGGTAGCGAAGTTGGCTTGGGCTGTGAGTTTGTTCCCCATTGCTCTCGATTTCAACTCTGAGGCCCAAACTCACCTGATGCACCTGGCTTGTGAGTGGCTTGGTACATCCCTAGTGGACTAGTCTCGCCTCATCTCCCCCCTTCTTGGCCCCAACTTGGCAATAAGTAAGTCCAAGGTGGGTTGGGCGTTGGGCTGGGTTGTGAGGATACCACTAGAGTAAAAAAAAACTTATAGAATTATAATGTCAAATATGATCAAATTCTCATTTCCATTTCTCTATTAAAAATGTTTTAGATCTTTTATTTTAAATTTAAACAAATAAAATTGAAATCTAATAGAAAAAATAAGATTTTTATAAAGGTGTAAGAAATAAGATTTACCAATAAAATCAACAATTAATCGATCATTAGAACAACGATCAATTGGAAAACCAAATGTTTCTCCATATGGAAATTTTCTAATAATTGCACCCGAACCTTGATGATTTGAGATTAATAAATTTTTAGTGTCTACTAATGAATCTCCAAAACTATATATTGAACACTTACAATCTCCCAAATAAGCTTGAGAGAAAACAACCCCATAAATAATATTTTTATATATTTCATTTTTACACTATGTAACTCTCCCTACAACTTTCTTTCTTGGTTTACACAATCAAACCTTCAACCAAATGGAACATCCAAAACACTTATATAATAAAATTGCCAATATATTTAGATAAATATACTTTTAAGAGATTTTCATGCATTAATATTAAATTTTAAATTATTTTAATGATATGTATTTAAAATTATAACTATTAACACAAATAATCTAAATATATAATTAAAATTAAAAAAATTATTTACACAATCAAAACTTCAAGAAATTCCAACTTCTAAAACACTTATATAAAAAAATATAAAAATATTTTTAAATATATTTTTAAAAAAATTCATGCATTAATATTGCATGTTTTAGTTTCTCACATATTCTCCCAAATCTTATAAATGATATAATTTAATACATATAGATTTGAGTATAAGAATTTAGAAATTTTGGAAAAAAAAGCATGTATTCTCCTATATCTTAGAACCAAGAGGCACAAAGAAAAAGGATAAAAATGGGGACATGCATAAAAGAGGCAATGAATATTATGTTTGCAATAAATGAAAGTAAAGAGAGTATGATGGCTTGTGAATGGACTTGCAAAGAATTGTTGTCAAGGCTTTCTAATCCCTATTTTCTCATAAATCTCACACTTGCTCATGTGCAATAGATATATATCACTTGTTGGTGGTTTTGGTGAGATGATCAGCCAATCTCTTTATTTACTTTTATTTATTTTGTTAAGGAAGGTGTCTAATTTCATACTAATTGATTGTATGTAGCTTATATTGTGAGTAGTGAAGTGATGTGGTTCATTTGCTAGATTTGGATGACAAAAAAACTTTCAAAAGAGTGTTGGAGAAAGTTCTAAATATATGACAATACTACAAAATGAGGGTGGAAAGTCATCTTGTGATTGAAGAGCCAAAGAAGAAGATCTGTGAAGTTGTGCAATTGGGGGCAGATCTTTTGGTAATGACTTTTTTTTATAATAAAAAGCCATGGACATTGTGCTTTCGTAAGGTCATTAATTCCATTAAACACTATTTTTCAATAGACAAGTTTTGTAAAATTATTTTTGTTTTTAATTGTGTATGTTTTGCAATCTCTATTTTAGATCATATCTAGATCACCCAATGTGATTTGAAACATTGATTACAAAACATACATAGTCAAAACCAAAAGAAAACATACTATACTTCATGAATTGTGGAAAATTCATGCCCACAGTAGACACGTTTGTTCAGATTATATTTTTTCAATAGATAAAATTTGAACAAGATTGAGCAATTGAAATATTTTTAGATCTAGTTTTAAGTCACACTTTATGAGACATATGAAAAATCAATTATGCAATCTACTCAATCATCTTGATAATGAAACTTCATAAATTATCTTTTGTGAAAGCTTTAATGAGTGAAGTTTATATAAATCAAAAGTTTGAAGGATATTTGACTTAAAGATTTATTTTATTTTGCATGGCAATCAAGGGAAGTGTGAGTGATTATTGCTCTGATAATGAGTTGCACACCCGATTTTAGTGATAACCAAAGGAGAATGTTTCTCTTTATCAGATGATCCAAATTTTGTATCAGATGATTAAAATATCTAACAAAACTCCGAGTTGGTGATCCCCCTGAAATAAAATCAAAGTTACATTTTTTATTTGTTTCAATTTCTCAAGGCAAAGTAATTTGCATATAACATGTAAGTGATTTACAATGAATAGTTCATTAATTCGAGGAAATTTGATAGTGGTTGTAATTTCAAAATCAGGGATTTGCAATTGAAAACTGAGGATCAAAACGATAGGCATATCCTATAAAAATTTGTTGCTAAAATTAGGGTTTCTTTTCTTTGTGAACTCATATTTTTTACTTCAAAGTATTCGGTCTCTAGAAATTGTTGGTTATATGATAAATTGGGTTGAAGAATAGTGCAAATTTTGCAAAATAGAGTATAGAAGTAAAATAAAATTTTCTTTCCAACTATCTTTATGATATAAATTTAAATAATATAATTATCAAAGTCTGTATGTAACTAAGATTTTTATTAAATGAGTATAATGGTACAATTATTGTATTATCATCTATATATATTTTTAATTGTAAAATTTAAATTTGGGTTAAATTCTTTTTAAAGGTTAATTAAAATAAATTTTATATGATTTGTTATGTCAAATAAGTATTACACTTATATATAGATGAAAAAACATTTTCATTTAATTTGATGTGTTTGTGACACTTAAATGAATAATGGACAAATATGATATCTTCACATACTTTATCCATATTTCTCTAAAGATGGGTATGACAATATTAAACTTAAAAATTTAGAAAAGTTGATAAAAAAAATTAATTAAAGTTGAATAAAAAATTAATTTTTTTAAATAATTAAAATAAAATATTACTTTTTACATCTCAATTTTTAACATGAATAATTTTATTACAAATAAATATTGATAATTTTAAATTATTTATAGCAAAAATTCATACAATTAATTAAAAACAAGTGTCACGTAGTGGCGAGTACTTGTCATCATAGTATTGTAATAAAAATATTTGTTCTGATCTTTAATTATTATAATTTTAAATTGTAATTAAAATATTTATTTTAGTTTTTAATCATTATAATTTTGAATCATTGTTAATATAAAATTATATTAGAATAATTATACTTATGTAATATGAACTATAACTCTTATTTTGGGAATTTTTCAATGCAATGGGCGAGCTTTCACGGATTAAAGTTCGCTTGCGAAGTTCTTCATGGGGCGAGGATGCCCTCGATGATCCCCTTTCTCCTTTGGATCCCTATGGATTACAAGGTGATAATGTTCCTCAATGGGTTTTCCAAGGCAGGAAGTGGGTATATGTGCTAGCTCTAGAGCAACAGGAGTGGTGTTGCAGAGATAATGACTGGCCAAAACCAAATTATTTTAAGGGATTTTTCTATCCACAGAATAGGATTGTTGGTATGCAAAAACCAAGAGCTATTCAGGGTTTATCTTCGAGAAACGGAAGGAATAGGGTTGTTTTAGGGAATGGGTATAACCCTAAAAATAATGAGGGTTCGGGCAAGATGACGGTTGGAAAAGCTTCGGGGAATCTGCGGGAAACAATGGCAGACAATGTGAATCTTGATAAGGGCAAGTCCTTGGGTAAGGAAAAACTGGTGGATAAGGTATGGTTGCCTATTCCCTATATATCTGTGGTTGAGGCTCCATTGGACAAGAAGGCTATAGATTTGCATTCTTTGGTTGTCTTCATTCAGGTTTGGGGAGATAATATTTTGCTTTCAAAGCTGCATTGTAAGATTCATGAATTATGGTATGGTACGCTTTATTTTTAGGTTCTCTCTTTGAGTTCTTTCATTGTTATCTTTGATTCTGAGGATGCTAAAATGAAGGCCCTAGAAAAGCCATTTTTTTGGTTTGGTCATAATTTGGTTTTTGTGGAATATTGGAAACCTCTTTTTTTGACTTCTCAGGATATTGTTAAAACTATTCCTACTTGGTTTTCACTTCCTAATCTCTCGTATGAATTTTTTGATCCCGATATTTTGCAAAGAATAGGTGTTTCTTTTGGGAAGTTTATGCATTCACATTCTTTAATTGGGGATGGGGTTTTTAGGGTAAAGATCTATGTTTTACTGAATTCATCTTATGTCGTTCATTGCAATTGTAATTTGAAGTCTATTGATGGGATTTGGAGGCAGAGTATTGTTCATGATTCTAATTGGTTTTTAAAATCTTTTGTGGTTATGGATTCTCCACTATTTGTTACCCTAAAAGGTTTATCATTTGGTAATAATGAGGTTCGCCATTCAAAACCTGCTAATAAGGGTACGATAAATCTTGAATCTTTTGTCTGCCATGAAAATCAATTGCTTTTTTATTCCCATCCTTTTTGCCCTACTATGTTGAAGAGTATTGAAGGGGTTTTTGTTAAGGAGAAATTTGTCCCTGATGGTGATGTTTTGCGAAAAACCAAAAATCTAGTTGGATCGGGTTCTCATCTAGGGCTTCGTAATGAGGGGGTACCTGTTATGAGTGATTCTATGTCTAACCAAGTGCTTGAGGATGGATTGCCTCAGAGGGAGTCTGATCTTATGGCTCAGGGGATTGAATCAGGCTTTATTGTTCTGGGTGAGAGTTTAATTTCTCAAGTCCAGAAGCTTGTATCTGAAAATAATATCACTCTGAATCAAGATGTTACTGAGAAGGTGGTTAACTTGATTGATCAGGGTCTTGTCAATTTAAATACTTCCTTGTTTATCCCTCCAACCCGCAATCCTTTTGAGATTCTCTCTCCGGATAAAGTTCTAGGTTGTCATGGTGTTTTGTGTGAGGATAATAAGGTAGGGTTTGATCCTATAATTAATAAGCCTTTAGTACAAACTCCTTTATCTCCTTCTTCATTGATACTATCTCCTACTAAGCGGGGTAGGAAGCCAAAGGCATTTTACACTCAATTGGAAGTAGATGCTGGAATTCAGTCCACTTTGTTGAGTCTGGGTTCTAGTTTTGGGAAGAGGAAAAAGAAGTTTAGTCCTCCTTTTACTAGGTCTGTTGCTACCAAAAGAAATCTTCAGGCAGCTTTTGTGGTGGGTAAGGATGGTCAGGATAGTGCTCTTAAGAAGAGGGGAGATAATGCCTCCCCTCGAGGACAATGAAGGTCATTTCTTGGAATGTTAGGGCTTAAATGCCCCTAACAAGAGATGCTTGATTAAGTCCCAATTGGACTTAATGAAGTGTGATGTTTTTATGATGCAAGAAACTAAATTGAGTATGCAAGGTGCTGATTTTTTGTTTTCTAAATGGAATGCCTGGAAATTTTGTGGTTCCCCTACTACGGGGGCTTTAGGGGGTTTATCTTTCCTCTAGAATGATGTTACTACTAAATTATCTCTAGTTGTATCTGCTCCTTACTCGATGTTGGCTTTGGTGGAAAGCAGGGTTTCTAATGTTAAATTTTGGTTGTTCAACATTTATGGTCCGATGAGTATTTTGAGGAAAAGAGATCTTTGGGATTATTTAACCGTAATCTCCTCCCCTCTTCGGGATCAATTTGTGGTCTTTGGAGGGGATTGTAATGCTATTGCTAGTGAGGATGACAAAATTGGGGGCAATTTACCTAATAAACGTATTGTGGTTGATTTTAATTCTTTTATTCAGAAAAACTATTTACTGGATCGTAAAAATTTAAATAGTCCTTTTACTTGGGTGAACATGAGGAAGGATTTTTAACAGATTGTAGAAAGACTTGATCGTTTCCTAATTTTTGAAAATTGGATATCTTTGGATGTGGGCGTTGTTGCTATGGTTTTGCCTAATTCAAGCTCTGATCATTTTCCAATTATGTTATCTATTTTAGATGATAGAGATCCTAGGAAAACCTCATTTAAGTTTGAACCAATGTGGTTTAGGTACCCCTCTCTTTTTATGCTTTTGGAATCTTGGTGCGCTTTGGCTACTTTTGTTTCTGGAACTAGAATGTTTCGGTTTGTCAAAAAACTCTCTTTTATTAAGGAGAAGATCAAGTCTTGGAATGACTCACATTTCAAAAATATTTTTGTTGAGAAATCTAGAATCCAAAATGAGCTTGAAGCCTTAAACAGTGTGGTTATGAGTATTGGTATGGATTTTGTTGCCTTTACTAGATCTAAACTTTTGAATACCCGGCTTGAGGAAGTCCTTTCCCGGGAAGAAATCTATTGGCGGCAGAAGTCTAGAGACTTGTGGCTTGTGGAAGGGGATAGGAACACTAAATTTTTTCATTCCTCCACCAAAATGAAGAGACATAGGAGTAGGATCTCTTGTATTAAAGACTCTTTTGGGGTCTTCTTAACTGAGGAAAAGGATATTGCCATTGAAGCCATCAAGTTCTTTAAATCCTTGTTGACTGCAGAATCTTCTTCTTTTGATGATAATTTTGCTTTGGCCATCCTACAACTTATTTATGAGGAGGATAATAAAATGCTTATGGCCCCTTTTTCCTGTCAAGAGGTGAAAGAGGATATTTTTTCTATGGCCCCTGAGAAGGCCCTGAGTCCTGATGGGTTCACTGCTTTGTTCTTCCAAAAGTGTTGGTCTTTTCTTGGGGATGAGATTCTTCTTATCTTGGAGGAAGCCATGAGTAATAGATATATTTTAAAAGAAATGATACTACTCTTATTGCCATCATCCCTAAGACAGAGAATCCTAAGTCTTTTGTTGATTTTTGCCCAATCTCATTATGTAACACATTGTATAAAATAATTACTAAGGCAATCTCTGTGAGGATTGCTAGGCTCATCCCTAAGATTATTTCGGGTGAGCATGGTGTATTTGTTCCTGGTAGGGAAACTACAAAAGGGGCCATTGTGGCACATGAGGTCCTGCATTTTGTCTCCAACCTATCTATTCCTGCAATGATTCTCAAATTAGATAATGATGAAATCTTATGATAGGGTTAGTTGGCAGGCTTTATCTTCTATTCTTAGAAAATTTGGTTTTAGGGTTAAGTGGGTGAGGTGGATTAATGAATATATTTCTACTGCTAGATTTTATGTGATTTTGAATGGTTCCCCTTGTGGTTTTTTTCCCTCATCAATAGGGCTTAGGCAAGGAGATCCTTTGTCTCCTTTTCTGTTTATCATTTTAGCTGAAGCCTTAAGTAGATCTATCTTGGCTGCTAGGGAGGCTAGTAATTGGAAAGGTATTAGTATTCCAAATATGGCAGATAGGCACTCACATTGTCTTTTTTTTATGATACTTTATTGTTTGGACATGCTACTATGGCTGAGGCAAAATTTATTAGTAAGATTATCATAGATTATTCAACTTTTTCTGGCCAAAAAGGTGAATAGTGTTAAATCTAAGATCATTTTTCTTAATGTTTCTCCCTTGGTACAATCAAGGTTGTTAAGTTTTGGGGGTTTAATGTTGGTCACTTCCCTTGTAAGTACTTAGGGATTCCTTTTTTTACTGGTTTTGAAAAGCATAACTTTTGGGAGATAATCTCCTCTTCCATATCGACAAGGATTCTTTCTTGGAGCCATAAGTGGCTTACTTTCCCTGGTAAGCTAGTGCTTATCAAGGCTATTTTGAATGTGGTTCCTATTTATCTAATATCGGTCTTAAAGGCTCCTAAAAAAGAAGTTAATTTGCAGTCAGTTTTGAGGTCATTCTTATGAAATGATAATGTGAGTGGTAGGGCTAGAATACCATTGTTGGCTTGGGATGAGGTTTGTTCTCTGAAGGACCGGGGAGGAGCTAGTATTAGAGATTTAGGTAGGCAAACAATTTGGCTTTAGAGGCTAAATTAGTGTGGAAGTTAGATAAAGAACCTTCTTCCAAGTGGGCTTCAATTTTATTTGCAAAATATTTAGGGATTAGACCCAGGGAAACTATTTTCACAGCTTCCTCACTTCCCAAAGGATCAGCAATTTGGAATTTTATGTCTGAATGTAGGTTTGTTATCTTCCCCTGTTTATCTTGGCTTGTGCATAATGGTAGGAAAGCCAAATTTTGGGAGGAAATATGGAATGGTTTTTCTACTCTAACTAGTATTAGAGATTGGTCGACCCTCATGTCTCAATTAAAGTCTTCTTGGGGAATTTTTGTGGTGGATTACTTTTACTTGGATTTGTCTGGTCTTGTGTCGGTTGCTAGATGGAAATTGATAGATTCACTCCATGTTGGGAAATAGATTAAGTTTTCTTATGTTAAAGAGTTAAATATGCACCAAATTATTTTTTTAGAAAGTGATGATGACTTAATTTGGATCCATTCTAAGTCTGGGGGGTATTCGGTTAAAGATGGGTATAAGTTTTTATCTACTAGCTGTAGGGGGGAATTGTGGCCCTCTAGAATTTTTTGGCATATTGTTTGTCTTCCAAAAGCAAGTGCTTTTGTTTGGCTAGTTGTTCAGGATAGAGTCCTCACTGGTATAAGATTAGATAGACTTGGGATCACTATTGTGTTTCCTTGTGTATTGTGGGGTTGTTCTTTGGAATCAGCTGATCACCTTTTTATTCATTGTCCTTTTGCTTCGGAGTGTTCGTACTGGCTTTTTGGTAAACTAAATTGGTCTGCAAAATTATGTGGGGATTTACAATCTCAGTTTAGGAGTTGGCCTTCTTTGTGCTCATCCTCTTTTTGTGCTTATTTGTGGGGCATTGCCCCTTCTATTCTAATCTGGAATATTTCGCTAGAGAGTGTTAGGTCCCGGAGACAACTGAGAGGGGGGGGGGCTGAATCAGTTGTCTAATAAATTCAAACCAAAAAATAATTAACCAACTTAATGCTTAATACCGGTAAACCAGTTAAGTATGTCGATAGACAGTGTTAACAGTAAATTGCTATACCGGTAAGGATTAATGCATGAAACATAAACATAAAGTCATCCACAACACATAACACCAATATTTGTACGTGGAAACCCTGTAAGGGGAAAAACCATGGTGGGAAACCTTACCCACAATCAGATGATACTACTACATATAGTAAGTGTACATAAATGGGGTCTGCACATGCAGAAAGGCCAACAGCCTAGAGCTCACTACTCAATCACAAAATGGGAGTCACACTGACTATAGTTTGGATGGTTAAATCCAATAAGAATGTACTACACAAAATAGCATCTTCATATGTTGGATTCAGTACCGGTGTAATGCTGATATGCTTATACAAAAACCTAGCTTCGCCTTCAAATGATGTCTTCATGTATATCCCTGCTTGATCTCGCATATACCTTCACTCAATTCATTTTCGCATTCCACACTTGATCTTACAAATAAGATCTTACATTTATACCATACCCTAAGACCAATTTTAGTAGGTCGACTCTACAAGGTATTACAATAAAAACATTTTACAAACAATATAATATCTGATGCAATAACCGATTAAACATGTCAGCTTAATGAATTTACAACACTAATAAATCATTTCCATAGTGTGCCATGCTGATCTGGAAAAGATAAACCTACCGATGTAACCCTAGATAACCTGGACCTATTTCTCGGTAAAAACAAATATGCAAATATGAATATATCAATGATTATTTCTTCAAAACAAAGTGTCCACATGATTTCTTCGACATTACGAAGTGTCTTCCACATCATTCCAAGTACCGGTGAACCATATACCAGTAACTGTTGCATAGTTTACTTGTTTGTCAGTGAATGTTGCTAGATCTCCAAAGTGCTTGTATTCAATAGGTGTTGACATCAATGACAAAACCATACAAAAATACCAACAATCTCCCTCTTTGGCATTGATGGCAACACAAGATGGAAAAACCATCAAAGTGCCAAAACAAAAATGCCAAATAAAAAAACCAACAATCTCCATTTCTCCCCCTGGGAGTAACATGTGATTATCCAAAGATTATTTTCAATACCAATCCCTTAAATGTATTTTTCAAAATCTCTCCCCATAAAGATAATGTTTTTTTCCATAGATATCTCTCCCCCTTTGACATCAAATGCCAAAGCTACAAAATTCAAGTCCATACAAAATACCAACCAATTTTTACTATACCAACTACTCCCCCTGAGAAGTAGCTTCCTCATCAAATACCGGAATAAAGATTTGTCTTTTTAATTCTGTTGGTTGATGACAATCATCAACTGTCTAAGTCTCTACTAGTGGTGGTATGACTCCAAGCTAATCTCTGAGATATTCAAAAGTCTCCTTAGGCAAAGGTTTTGTGAAAATATTTGCAAGTTGTTCTTTAGTATTCACATAAACCGGTTTTATCTCCTTTTCTTCAACTTTTTCCCTTAGAAAATTTAATTTGATAGAAACATGTTTTGTTTTGGAATGTAAAACCGGATTCTTAGATATATCAATTGTTGCAGTGTTATCACAGTATATAGTAATGGGTTCCTTGCATTTTACCTTTATGTCTTTCAACATTTGCTTAAGCCATAATACCTGTGTACAGTTAGTTGTTGTTGCAACATATTCTGATTCTGCTGTTGATAAAGATGTACAACTCTATTTCTTACTCAACCAAGAAACTAATCTCTTTCTGTAGCGTCGTAAATTGTACGCACTCGCTAGGGTGGTACAATTTCACACCTAGTTTAGCACCCGCCTTAGTGCATTTTACATTCTGCATTGCATTTCTCCTTAAGCACTTAATTAATCAAATTAATTAGGTCTAAGGTCCTATTTCATCATTCTCTACATCATAAAATTGGGCCCTTTTCACTAAAGCGCGCCCTTCGCATTTTATTCCTTCAATACATCATTCAATCAAAAACCCTAATTAGGTCCTATTCCGAACTTGGGGGCTTGGTTTCGAGGTCAAAACATCTCGAAATCACCTGTAACTTCAGGATTCTCTCTAAAATCATCATATCCGACGGCCCTGAAAATTTGGTGAAAAGTTGTCGGGACCGTGGCGCCCGGTGCACATGGTCCCGGACATTTTTCCCGAAATTTTAGGAGCGCAATCCAATCATAAAATAAAGCTTAACCCCAAGAAATTGGCGGGATATTCAATCTCTAGGTCGGCCAAAATACGAATTTATGACCTAGGGTTTCATACATAAAAGCTCTCTTTCCTCATTTGAAAGGGGGGGATTTTTGTTTCTAGAAACTTCATATGCAGTGAAAGAGCAGATCTTTGAGGACTTCAACAACATTCAACATCATTCTATCAAGCATCTATAAAATTCATTCATCCACTTAGGGCTTGGAAGACATTGAAGAACAATAGGAGATTACCAACTGAAGATTGGCTTGTACTCCTCCCTTGAGGGTTGGGTATGATTTCGTATTGTTTTCATGTCTTTGCATAAGCTTTGATACGTCATTTATTCACGCTTTAGATCACATTGCATCTTGATTTAGAGCATTTACATTATCATTTGCAAGCAATTAGGGTTTACTTTCTAGGTTGCTCTAGTTTGCTTTCTTGCATTTTGGACCTTGCACACACACTAGGTCTGCACACACAATACAGTTTACAAAACAACTTGGCTATTCGTGGAGGTGGAAATCACCGAAGCGGGGGTTTGACTAAGGCAAAACCCTATATAGCCGCCCCTCCCCCTTTTCAGATATTATTGCAGGTTTCGGGATTCGGACGACGCCGCGGGATACAGATCCGGAGAGAGAAGGTTGGAACAGCACTCTGTGTGAAATTGCAGAGCAGGAGACCAGGACAGGGGCGCTGGGCACCCTGGTCCTGCCAGGACAGGGGCGTTGGGCGCCCTGGTCCCTGGGACAGAGGCGCTGGGCGCCCTGGTCCTCAGGACAGACAGTTTGCAGACAGTTTCCAAACAGTGTTTCAGAGTGCAGAACAGCAGTTTCCGGTGCAGTTTTCAGGACAGTGGCGCCCGCGCCCCCGTCCCGAACATTTCCAGTCTGATTTTGACTCCAGGTACATATCTGCATTCTTATTTCATCCTTGTACTTACAGTTGTTCATTGTTTAATCTCAATTCTGCAATCTTGTTATTGGTTTGTACTTGCATTTTGGGATTAGGGTTTCAACTTGCATCACTTGATCTTACAATTTCAACAAGGGAATAGAAATCCTAATAGATATCTTGTGGCTCTCTCTTTCACCAAAAGAAGTAGCCAATTGTGCGATATCTCTAGGCTCTTTCGTATTCCGTAATGTGTGTCAAAAGGTAGGATTAGGGCATGATTAACCTAGTCTCGCTTTTTTCCACCACACATTTTGGTGAACCCGATGTGAATCTATCATTGCTTCCTCTTGCATTGCATTTGTTAGATCTAGATCTAGATTTAGTGTGTTTTCATTTCATTTCATTAAAAGAGAAAAAGAAAAAAAAAGAAAAAAAAAAGAGTGTGTTTCTTTGCATTGTGTGTTTAAATTTTATGCAATCTTTTCAAAATGTCAGATTTTTATTTGCAAAATGTTCATGCTTTTGAGGATTATTATGAGTATAGCCAAGATGAATTAGATGAAGCTTTAGATGAGTTTTTGAACCCTAAGGATGCTAAACCTTCATTTTACCAAAAACTCATAAACCTTGTTACTATGCCATTTAGGTGTGATGAGAAAGATAAGTCGAATGATTCCTCTCAAGGATACATTCCTATCCACTCTTCCCCTGAATCTAGTAACATGGTTGTTTTTAATAATCCCCTCTATGAGGAGATGTCTCCTTTTGAATCAAAAGACAAACCTTTTAACCGATATGATCATGCTTTGTTGGATGATGCTCTTGATGACTTTGTGGCTTTGTCGAAATCTTTAAACAAAAACAAGACCTCTAAATTGGTTAACATGATAAATTTGAATGAATATAACAAGCCTCTCTTTGAAGTCCAAGGTGCTTATCCTTCTCCCACCTTTCAAAGTCCTAAACCACCTCTCCTGACTGTCCAAGGAAGGTATGATCATGATTCCTTTCATACTCCGAATAAACCAATCATCACCATGCAAGGAAGAAAACCTATAAGTCCTTACAATTATGCTAAGCAAATAACTAGAGAGAGTTATCATGCGGTTGCCCATACCTATCATACCAGAAATAATAGGCAACCTAATCCTCCTCCTGTTATTCCAGTCTCTCTTCCTAATCCTCAACCAATTCTTCCTCAAGCTCCCCGTATTTCGCAAGTTATGGGTAAGGAATATGATCTCATAGAACAGCTTAAAGCTACCCCTGCTAAGATATCCCTTTGGGATTTGATTCAAACTTCTTCCGCTCATCATGGAATGTTACAAGATGCCTTGAAAGATTTGAATGTTCCTCCACCGAATACATCTAGTAATATAGCATCTTTTGTTAACTCTGTGATGAATCCTAAAGCTCAAATTATGTTTACCCAAGATGAGTTGCCTACTAGTGAAATTCAACAACAATATGATCCCTTGATGATTGTGGTTGTCATGAAAGACACTGCTATAAGACGAACACTAGTAGATAATGGCTCTGGCCTTAATGTGTGTAGCATTAATTTATTGCATAAGATGAATGTGGATACATCTCTTATGGAGCCTGACTCTCATCCCATTCGTGGCTTTGACAATGTGGCTAAGACTTCATTAGGTATCATCACCTTACCTCTCACAGTGGGACCTGTTACTTTGCCTACTCCTATCCATGTTATGCCTGGAAATTTAACATATAACTTGTTATTAGGGAGGCCTTGGATTCACAGCATGCAAGCCGTCCCCTCTACATTGCATAGACAAGTTAAATTCGTTTATAACAATAAGACATACACCTTGATGGGTGATACTAATTTTCAAGCTTGTCTACAAACATCTAATTCCAAAGGAGATTCTTCTAAGCCATCCTTGTCTAGTGATGACTCTTTAAACAAGAAACCTATCGATGAGTCTTCGCTCTCCGATGATCAAAATCCTTCGGATGAGTCTGGAACTCCTGAAGAAGATCCTTCTCGACTTGAAAATACACATAAAAAGGATTTTGATCCTGAGAAGGTTCTCGCAGAGGATGATTGGGGATCTCTTGATTTTAACCCTACCTTTGTAGGTGAATATAAGGTTCCTTCTAGAGAAATTAAAGTTGGAAAGAAGGAAGAAGCTGAAAATCATAAAGTTGAAAAGAAAGAAGCTAAAAATCAATCAACCTTACCTGAATCTATGAGTAATAATTTTGTGGCCGCTTCTCAAACTTCTTCTTCTCACATCTCTAATTATGAAGAGTTTGATTCTGTGTCTTACCTTACCTTGATCATTATGGTCGTGGTTTTCGCATTTTTGCTAAGCATGGGTATCATGGAAAAGGTTGTGGTGCTCATGAACAAGGGATAAGAGTTCCTCTAGAGACTAATTTTCACAATTATGCCTTTGGACTTGGCTATAATCCCTGCAGACGTACTAAAGCTTCTAAAAGACCATGCATTAGTGTTAATGCTATTTCTACATCTCTATCAATACAACACCCTGAGTATATTGATGAGGATTCTTCGGGTGATTGTGCTTTGGATATCTTTCCTACCGACGATGCTTTAGCTGAGTTCTTGGGAACCTATGACACTCTTCCTCGTTATCATCACAATAGGGGACTCCCTTATTGTTTGAACATCGAAGCCTATTTTGGAAAAGAGATTGATAACGATAAGATTGTGAAAGAATTCCCTCAGTTAAAGGATACTCCTCAACAAAGTAATCTTCTCATAAGTGACACCACTGATGTTAAGATGGATCCTTGCAATAAAGAGAAAGTCATTAAAATCGGGAAATGTTTGGATGAAGAAGAACAGAAACAATATGAAGAGCTATTGCATGAATTCCCTGAGATCTTTGCTTGGGCATGTTCTGACATGCCTGGTATAGATCCTAAGATCGTTACTCATAATATTGTCTTAGTTCCTGACGCTAAGCCCGTGAAACAAAAGATTCAAAAAATGAATCCTAAGGTGGCTCTGCTTGTTAAGGCTGAGATTGAAAAATTATTGGAGGCTGGATTTATCCGCCCTATTGACTATTCCCCATGGATTTCAAATATTGTCGTTGTGGCCAAACCAGACAATGAAATAAGAATGTGTACTGACTTTCGAGATTTGAATAAAGCTTCCTTGAAAGATGATTTCCCTCTTCCAAACATTGACATGATAGTTGATTCTACGGCAGGACATGCCTTGTTATCCTTCATGGATGGTTTTTCAGGTTACAATCAAATTTTTATTAACCCTCAAGATCAATTCAAAACCGCTTTCACCACTCCCTGGGGTACGTTTTGTTGGATAATGATGCCTTTTGGACTTAAAAATGCCAGTGCAACTTATCAACGAGCGATGACCCTTATCTTTCATGATTATATGCATAAGATTTTAGAGGATTATGTGGATGATATTTTGGCCAAATCCTTTCTTCGCATGGATCATGTTAAAATCCTCCGACAAATTTTTGAAAGAATTCGTAAATATCACATGCGCTTGAATCCCTGAAAATGTGTTTTTGGTGTGGATAGTGGAAAACTATTAGGGTTCATAGTTTCGCATCGTGGGATTGAGGTGGACACTAAGAAAATAGATGCTATTGTCAACATGCCACCTCCTAGAAATGTGTCTCAACTTAAAAGCTTACAAGGAAAGATTCAAGCTATACGTAGGTTCGTGTCTCAGCTTGCGGATCGTACCTTTCCTTTTACTCAACTTCTTAAAAAGGATATCACTTTTCAATGGAATGAGGATTGTCAGCAAGCATTCGAAGATTTAAAAGTGTATTTGGCTAGTCCTCCTATTCTTCAACCTGCCGAACCTTCTAAATCCTTCCTTCTGTATACAGCTGCTTCCTCTCATGCTCTGGCAGCATTGTTGGCACAACATGATAAAGATGGTAAGGAATGTCCGGTTTATTACATAAGTCGTACCTTACTCGATTATGAGACCCGATATTCTGCGATAGAAAGACAATGCTTGGCCTTGGTATTTGCGACTCAGAAATTGAGACATTATCTTTTAAATTCAGAAGTCCATGTCATGGTTAAGTTTGATCCTTTGAAGCATCTTTTCTCTAAAACTAATTTATCAGGACGTCTAGCTAAGTGGGTTATGATGTTAACTGAATTTGACCTTAAATTTGTTTCACAAAGAGCAATTAAAGGACAAGCGTTGACCGATCACTTAGTTGAGGCCCCTTCACCTTTCTCCTTCCCTAACCCTGAATCCTTTCCTGACGACTTCATTCTTTCTATAGAGAAAGATGAAACTTGGGAGTTGTACTTTGATGGCTCTAAGTGTCGTACGGGATCGGGGGCAGGGGTTGTTCTGATTTCTCCTACAAAGAAACCTATTCCTTTATCATATCGTCTAAATTTCCTGTGTACCAATAACATTGCTGAGTATGAGGCTCTTATAACGGGAATAAAAGCAGCCTTGGCTCTGAATATAAAACACATACATATCTATGGAGATTCGCAATTGATTATAAGACAGGTAACAGGAGTGTATCAAGCAAAACAAGACAAATTATCACAATATAAAGATCTTGCTATCTCTTTATTACAAAATTTCGATTCTTATACCATGGAACCCGTTCCTCGAAAAGATAATCGACATGTGGATGCAATGGCATGTGTGGCTTCTCTAGTATCTTTAGAGGACCCTATGATCGATCTTAATTTTGTTATTCACAATCTTATTTCTCCGGCTATTGTAGATGATTCTAGCCTGGTAACATGTTGTGACTTTGTAGACTCAGACGAATGGTACTCGCATATCGTAAGATATTTGACTGATGGTACCTTTCCTGATTCCGCTAATAGGAACACTAGGGCTAGAATCCGCAAGCTGTCTGCTAGATATATCATCCTTTCTAATGTCCTTTACCGAAGGGGTTATGATGGTCTTCTCCTTCGTTGTCTTAACAAGTCGGAAATCCCGGTTGCTCTTGAAGAGGCACATTCAGGTGCCTGTGGGGGGCATTTTGGGGGCAAATCCTTGGTTCATAGGTTGCTTCGTATGGGATACTATTGGCAAACTATGCAGAAGGATTCCTTTTCATTTGTTAAAAAATGTCATCAGTGTCAACAACACAATAATCTAATTCATGCTCCTGCCCAAGAACTTCGTTCTCAAGTAGCTTCTTGGCCTTTCTCCACATGGGTTTTGGATCTTATTGGAAAAATTTCTCCTCCTTCATCTCAAGGACACACCTTCATTATAACTGCAACAGATTACTTTACGAAGTGGGTAGAAGCTATTCCCCTTCGCTCTACCACTGCTGAAGTGATTTGTCAATTTCTCTTAGAAAACATCATTTCTCAATTCGGGATACCTTCTACTATTATCTCAGATAATGGGACATCATTTAAAAACAAGGACGTGAAGAAATTCCTTGAGAAGTATCATATCAAACATCGATTTTCTACACCTTACTATCCTCAATCAAATGGCCAAGCCGAATCATCCAATAAGATAATTGAACAAATTCTTCGCAAAACCGTGAATAAGCATGGTAAGGATTGGAGTAACCAGCTGATCTATGCTCTTTGGGCCTACCGAATGAGTGTACGAATTGCTACGGGAACTACTCCTTATAATCTTGTTTATGGTGCTGATGCTATTATGCCCTTAGAGTTAGAAATTCCATCACTTAGGGTTTCTCTCAAAGGTATAGTAGATGATGACTCTTATAGGGAACAACGACTTCAACAGCTTGAGATGCTTGACGAACAGCGCATAAACGCTCTTGAGCATATTCAAGCGTATCACAAAACTCTACAACGAAGCTATAATGACAAGGTTATTCAACGTTCCTTCTCAGTAGGTGACTTAGTCCTTTATGAGAATCAGCGCAATGTGAATGCCTTGCCTGCTGAAAAGGGAAAATTTAGTCCTAATTGGCTTGGACCATATATCGTTATTGAGGACTATGGATCAGGTGCTTACAAAATAGCGGATGTAGACGGTACGCCTCTTAAAGAACCTATCAATGCTATGCACTTGCGTAGATATTATGCTTAATTCTTCATTTCTTATCTATCTTCTATTCAAATTCTTCAACATTGGATAATATGTTAGTATTTCTTAATTAAAGCAAAATAGAATTAAATGTTATGTCGTTTAATCTATATTGCTTCGTTCCTGACAAGCATGTCTTCTTACTTTATAGTTTGTCTTGAATTCATTAATGTAAATTGTAAAAGGTTTTACATTTCTCATTATGCTAGCATATTATACAATGTCTTTATGTATTAAGTAGAATTGTATCATGTTGTGTTTAAGTTCAAAATTAAATCACATTAGTTATATGATTCTTAGACTTAATTCATATTTCTTCCTTATCATCAATGTTGTACTTGATTAAATATTTAGTTAAGTCACACATGTATCAATTTAATCATGGAGCATTGAGAAATCAATCACATGGAAATTAAGTTCTGAACATACATGTACATTTACCAAATGAATTAGATTTAATCAAAACAAAATATACATTGTTTGAAGTATTAAAGATAACACATTTGAGACAAAAGAGAAGCATGTATATATACATATATGTGTGTGTGGATCATATACAAATCTAGGTCACTGTACATCATAAAATCATCTCCTATCCCTAGGGCTAGTGGCTGGAGAGTGTCGACTGGATGCTCCCTCCTGGTCTGGCCGTGAAGGTGGGCCCATGGGTGTGTAGCGCGATACAGATCGTGAGTGACTCTGAGAGGAACTCCTACGATCCCTATCCATAAGGATCGCACGATAGGTGGTAGCCTCGGTCTGAGCTGCTGCTAGATCTTGCCGCGCCTACTGGAGGTCCTCTGATAGGACTCTCTCTCTCTGTCGCGCCTGCTGGAGGTCCTTTGATAGGACTCTCTCTCTCTCCCTCCATTTATCTACCTGTACTCAGAATGGGAAAAACAAATCCTCATGCCGACCCGCGTTCCCCTAAGGCCTATAGGCAATCTGTGAGGAACTGGGGATCTGTGCTATCATGGAAATGTCTGTCATTGCCTGCTGAATCAAGGAACGCCATTCCTGCACATTAGCTGTGGTAGTAGAACAAATTTTTGTTAGTACCATTCTATATCATCAAAACATTAATCAATCAATATAAACCTACTATACCTGGATCTCCCTCGCGCCAGTAGGGATCATGATATCGTAGTATCTGTGATTGAGAACCGCTAGGCTCCCCTCGCTCGTATACTCTATCCACGATGGGTGTAGGCTGGACGGTACTGGTGACAGGTCTCCGTATCGCCTCCTGTTCCCCCTGTTGGAGAATAGGAGGTGGATCCAGAGCTATGGTATCATCTCCTGAATGGTGGGGAGCTGCATCCGACTCCTGCTCATCATCTCTATCCTCCTCCTCGTCATCCTCGTCCTCATCCGCATCATCACCTGCATCCTCCTCGTCCTCCTCTCTATCTGCATCCTCATCCTCCTCCTCCTCATCACTGGGCTGATCGCCTGTAGGTGGATCAGGATCCCCCGCCTCCTCATGACCCTCTCCCTCCTCTGGCTCCTCTGACCCGGATCCCTCGTCCTCGTCTTGGTCTCCATGTCTCCATGGGCCTGGATAGCCTGTCGGATGATCTGGTGGAAAGATAGGACCTGGATATGATCTCATGAACCATGAAACATATCTACGCTGTGCTCCAGGCTCTGCAGAATAGTCAGTGACTACATCCTGATCAAATCCCTCTAAGTCTGTCATCTCAATATCATCTACCGTCGGTCTCGCTACTGCTCCAGGTCTAGGAAGGACCCGTGAGTGTCGAGTATAGATGGGCACATCGGCTGGAACACACTGCTCTAGTCTGAACTGCCTCCGTACTCGGTCAAAGTAGAAAGGGACTATGATGTGTGCATATCGTCCCCGCAGTAGGCGGTTCCTCTGTAGACATGCTAACTGTCTCTCCATACCATCCCATCTGTGCATCAGTAGGTAAGGTCTCCACACTATCGCCTCGGATGTCAGTCTGTCAATAATCACTCTCCAATATAATAAATCTCCAAATCTCCACTTGCTGGTAAGTGGATAAGCGAACACCCTAGGTCGCTCGCTCGCTGTACTCAGTGGAAAGCCAACGGGCCTAGTGCATGTGAAATGCTCTAAAATCCACACTTGCAGAAGTGTGCATGTCATCAAACTGAACCCCTGTCCGAATACATACTCCTCAAGGTCATGATAGAGATGTGCAAGCATGCTCCGACCCCACGCATACACTCTCCTGTGTCTCTCCATCGCTCTGATACACCATGTGAGACCCCCATGCATGTGTGTCCCTCGCCCATTAGGGCAGACGGCTAGTGCTATGATGGCTATCATAAGGCGTCTCAGAAGTGGTACCTCCCCTGTAGGATGTAAGAGCCAGCTGACCATGATGCGACCTCTCGTCTCGCTCGGCATGACTCTCCCTATGCAATACACCTGCTCTCTCTGATGATCCTCCGCTGACCGATCGGTCGCGTATGTAACTGTCGCTCCTCTGATAGGAAGATGAAGTATACGGTACATATCCTCAAGTGTGACTGTCAGCTCTCCTACTGGAAGGTGAAAAGTGCATGTGTCAGGATCCCATCGCTCCATCAAGGCCATCAGCATCGCAGGATGAAATCGAATGGCCGGCATCAGAATCACGTACCACAATCCTACAATCGATAGTGTGTCTCTCTCTGACTGAGTCAGCCGTGGAATCTGATCTCGCAAAGTGCGAAGAATACGTCCCGCTGTGTGCTCTCTCATGTACGGGAGACCCTGCAAAACGAAAACATGACGATAATCAGTACTCGATCATCGAAATCGCAAATGCAAACTGTTGTACATTGTATGCTAGCCTTGTAACCTCTCGCTCGGCCCTGACTGGGGACCATGGCGCCCTGATTGGGGACCATGGCGCCCTGTCAGGGACCATGGCGCCCTGAGGGGACCATGGCGCCCTGTCAGGGACCATGGCGCCCTATAGGGACCATGGCGCCCCTGTCAGGGACCATGGCGCCCTGGGGGGACCAGGGCGCCCCTCAGGGACCATGGCGCCCTGGGTGAGCCCCGGTCGGCCTCAAGGCCCGCATACGATCACGGAAAAGTCAAACATGTGAAAAAATCAAAAGTTAAACGTTCAGTCAACTCACCTCGTCCAGTGGCTCGTTGTCGATCACGGCCTGGCGCAGGATCTCGATCCTCGTGGGACGCTCCGGTCGTCGGGAAGGCATGGTGATGGCTAGGTGGGCTCCACTGCACTGAATAGTATTCTAAATCGACAAAGTGATGAATACAAGTGTCACTTTCGAAGTATATACTCTCGTTCGTTTATTCTTACTTTGTGAAACCCTAATTTTTCCTCTCTCATTCATCTTATCATAACTTGAGTTTGGGAGATGCGATTTTCGAGCCGTTTGTTGCATTGGAATCGTATTTTCCTTCTCCTACTCTCGGGATGTTCCAAAAAGTGCTCTGATGAAGCCTATTTCGCGAACACCCCTCATCAATACTCTATTACACAATTTGTCGCAAATAAACATGCTACCCTGTTTCACCTCCCTAATAAGCAAGTCGAAACAGGGGGGGGCATATAGCTACTCACAGATTTCATCACTTTCCCTAGTAAGCATTAGGTGATTTTGTGATCTAACGTTTGTTTTGTAGGGTGCGGTTCCTAACTGTGTACTGCAGATACCGCTGGGGGCTTCGTCCGACATCTTATGGATATATCCTTTTTCAAAATAATGTTTACTTTTCTGTACTTTAGCTTGCATATGCACGTAGTACTCATATGACCGCTAAAGTGGGGGCTAAATGTAGCGTCGTAAATTGTACGCACTCACTAGGGTGGTACAATTTCACACCTAGTTTAGCACCCGCCTTAGTGCATTTTACATTCTGCATTACATTTCTCCTTAAGCACTTAATTAATCAGATTAATTAGGTCTAAGGTCCTATTTCATCATTCTCTACATCATAAAGTTGGGCCCTTTTCACTAAAGCGCGCCCTTCGCATTTTATTCCTTCAATACATCATTCAATCAAAAACCCTAATTAGGTCCTATTCCGAACTTGGGGGCTTGGTTTCGGGGTCAAAACATCTCGAAATAACCTGTAACTTCGGGATTCTCTCTAAAATCATCATATCCGATGGCCCTGAAAATTTGGTGAAAAGTTGTCGAGACCGTGGCGCCCGGTGCACATGGTCCCGGACATTTTTCCCGAAATTTTAGGAGCGCAATCCAATCATAAAATAAAGCTTAACCCCAAGAAATTGGCGGGATATTCAATCTCTAGGTCGGCCAAAATACGAATTTACGACCTAGGGTTTCATACATAAAAGCTCTCTTTCCTCATTTGAAAGGGGGGGATTTTTGTTTCTAGAAACTTCATATGCAGCGAAAGAGCAGATCTTTGAGGACTTCAACAACATTCAACATCATTCTATCAAGCATCTATCAAATTCATTCATCCACTTAGGGCTTGGAAGACATTGAAGAACAATAGGAGATTACTGACTGAAGATTGGCTTGTACTCCTCCCTTGAGGGTTGGGTATGATTTCATATTGTTTTCATGTCTTTGCATAAGCTTTGATACGTCATTTATTCACGCTTTAGATCACATTGCATCTTGATTTAGAGCATTTACATTATCATTTGCAAGCAATTAGGGTTTACTTTCTAGGTTGCTCTAGTTTGCTTTCTTGCATTTTGGACCTTGCACACACACTAGGTTTGCACACACAATACAGTTTACAAAACAACTTGGCTATTCATGGAGGTGGAAATCACTGAAGTGGGGGTTTGACTAAGGCAAAACCCTATATAGCCACCCCTCCCCCTTTTCAGATATTATTGCAGGTTTCGGGATTCGGACGACGCCGCGGGATACAGATCCGGAGAGAGAAGGTTGGAACAGCACTCTGTGTGAAATTGCAGAGCAGGAGACCAGGATAGGGGCGCTGGGCGCCCTGGTCCTACCAGGACAGGGGTACTGGGTGCCCTGGTCCCTGGGACAGAGGCGCTGGGCGCCCTGGTCCTCAGGACAGACAGTTTGCAGACAGTTTCCAGACAGTGTTTCAGAGTGCAGAACAGCAGTTTCCGATGCAGTTTTCAGGACAGTGGCACCCGCGCCCCCGTCCCGAACATTTTCAGTCCGATTTTGACTCCGGGTACATATCTGCATTCTTATTTTGTCCTTGTACTTACAGTTGTTCATTGTTTAATCTCAATTCTGCAATCTTGTTATTGGTTCGTACTTGCATTTTGGGATTAGGGTTTGAACTTGCATCACTTGATCTTACAATTTCAACAAGGGAATAGAAATCCTAATAGATATCCCGTGGCTCTCTCTTTCACCAAAAGAAGTAGCCAATTGTGCGATATCTCTAGGCTCTTTCATATTCCGTAATGTGTGTCAAAAGGTAGGATTAGGGCATGATTAACCTAGTCTCGCTTTTTTCCCTCACACACTTTCCAAGAAAGAATTCTCCTCCAGTGGTGCTCTTTCTATCATCCACATCTCCTACCCAATTTGCATCTGTGTATGCACATAGATCAAAATTTTCATCTTTAGGATGCCATAATCCAAGATTTGTTGTGCCTTGTAGGTACCGGAAAATCCTTTTTACTATTGATTCATGATTTTCCCTAGGATTACTCTGAAATCTATAAACAATACATATTGCATTCATAATATCAAGCCTGGTTTGTGTCAAATACAGTAAACCTCCTATCATAGATTTGTATCTAGTTGGATTAACAGGTGTAGATTCATCCCTTTGAGATAATTTGTCATTTGTAGTCATAGGTGTGCTTACCGGTTTAGAGTTCTCCATCCCAAATTTCTTTAGTAATTCTTTCAAGTACTTGGATTGACTCAAAAAATACCTTTATCAGTCTGTGAAATCTGCAAACCTAAAAAGAATTTTATTTCTCCAATCATAGACATTTCAAATTCTTGTTGCATTTCAATAAAAAATTCCTTACATAATCCATCTTCTCCTCCAAAGATTATATCATCAACAAATACTTCAATAATCAAGATGTCATCATTAGTTATTTTGTAATATAGATTGCTATCTACATTTCCTTTAGTAAAACCAATCTTCGAAAGATACTTATCCAACCTTGCATACTAAGCTCTTGGGGCTTGTTTCAATCCATACAGAGTTTTTCTTAACCTGCAAACCATATCATTGTCATCTGCCAAAGAAAATCCATCAGGTTATTCAATATATACTTCTTCTTCAAGATCTCCATTCAAAAATGCACATTTAATATCCATTTGATAAACTTTGTAGTCTTTGTGAGCTGCAAAAGCCAAAAATAATCTAACTGCCTCAATTCTGGCTACCAGTGCAAAGGTTTCATTGTAATCAATTCCTTTTTTCTGAGAATATCCCTTACACACTAGTCTTGCTTTATTCCTAACAACCTTACCATCTTCATTAAGTTTGTTTCTAAATACCCATTTAGTTCCAATTACATTTTTATCTTTAGGCCGGGCAACTAATGTCCAAGTATTATTTTTCTCAATTTGTCCTAATTCTTCTTCCATAGCTTTAATCCAAAATTGATCTTCACATGCCTCATTAATAGATGATGGTTCAATTTGAGAAATAAGACATACCTCTTCATTTGCCAATCTTCCTCTTGTCATAACTCCCTTGAATTTGTTTCCAATTATCTGATCTTCAGAATGATTCAATCTTACATACCAGGGTGTCTTAGTTTGCTATTGTTCTTCAATTACTGTGGAATCTTCTAATGGGTAACTGGATCTTCATTCTATACCGGTGGATTCAGTATAGGTTCATTTGTCACAATTTATGTTGCCAGTTCAGAGTCTATATACCTTGAAGTTCCTCTGAATTGTTCATCAATCTTTACATTTGTACTCTCAACAATTTTCTGCAATCTCTTGTTAAAACATCTATATGCCTTACTCTTAGATGAATAACCAAGAAATATTCCTTCATCACTTCTAGGATCAAATTTGCCAATATACTCATCTCTTCTAATATAACATTTACTTCCAAAAATTCTAAAATACTTAAGATTAGGAGTATTACCAAACCATAGTTCATGAGGGGTCTTACCGGTTTCACCTTTGATGTGAACTTTGTTGAATGTATAGACAGCAGTGCTAACTGCCTCTCTCCAATACACATGTGGTAGATTTGCTTCTGATAACATACTTCTAGCTGCATCCAATATAGTTTTGTTTTTCCTTTCAACAACTCCATTCTGTTGTGTTGTCCGAAATGCTAATAATTGTCTTCTGATTCCATTCACTTCACAGAATGTATTAAAGTCCTTAGATGTGAATTCTCCTCCTTGATCTGATCTTAAACATTTGATTTTCTTACCGGTTTCATTTTCAACCATTGTTTTGAACAGTTTGAACTTTCCAAGTGCTTCTGATTTTTCTCTGAGAAAAGTAACCCAACAAATTCTAGAATAATCATCAATAATTAGCATTGAATATCTATCACCTTGTAAGCTTCTAGTTCTAGCTGGACCACATAAATCAGTGTGAATTAAATCAAGAGCATTATTGGATTTTTCTGGAATACTTTTGAAACTAGCTCTAACTTGTTTTCCAAATTGACATTCCTTACAGATTACATATTCTAAGGTTTCACAATTTTAGGTAGATCTCTAACTGCCTTAGAAGTACTGATGTTTACCATGCAATCAAAATTTACATGACATAGTCTCTTGTGCCATAACCAACTTTCATCTATATGTGCAATTAAGCATGCCTTTTCACTGTTATTCAAATGAAAGATATTGCCTCTAGTCTGATTACCGGTTGCAATTTCCAAACCAGTTCTATTCATGATTTTGCATTTTCCATTTTTAAATTGTAACTGAAATCCCTTCTCAACTAATTGACCAACACTTAAAAGATTATGTTTTAATCCTTCAACATAATAGACATTGTCAGTGTTATGCTTACCATCAAGAGATATTGAACCCTTACCTTTGATTGAACAGGCTTTGTCATCTCCAAATCTTACTAAACCTCCATTGTATTCTTGAAAGTTCAAGAATTTACCTTTGTCTCCAGTCATGTGATGTGAGCATCCTGATTCAATGATCCATTCATCATTTGCTTCAACTTTAGCTGCTAGGGCTTGTTCTACCGGTGGAGTAGTAGGTGCCGGTTGATCTTCTATTATAGCAACAAAAACCCATCCATTGTCTGTTGGATCCTCATCAAAATCATCAGTCACACCTTCATCAGCAATGTAACAAGTTTTGTCTTTATTCTTCTTAAATCTGTATCTCTAATATTCAAGATTAGGCTTGTATGTTCTTCTAGCTTCTTCTCTTAGTCTAGCATATCTATCAGGGCATCTTGAAGCCATATGACCAATCTTATTGCAGTTAAAACATTTAAAGGGTGCTTTACCTTCATACTTACTTCCAATTGGACCTTTTGGCATTTTCCTTGCAAATAGTGCTTCAAGTTCTTCAAGCTCTTCATTCTCCTTTCTGGATTCTTCAAGTTCTCTTGCATAAAAGGCTCTCCAATCTGATTTGTCAAATGATGGAGCAGATGATGTTGATGCTTTAAAGGCTAAATCAGTTTTTATAGTAGCAACAGGACCAAATTCCTCAATTTCAAAGGCTGAAAGTTTTCCAATCAATGTATCCCTAGTTACTGATGTATTAGGCATTGTTCTCAACTCATTTATAGCAGTAACCTTCATTTTATATGCTGGTGGCAAACCTCTTAATATTTTTGAAACAATTTCATCCTCACTCAAGGTTACTCCACAACATCTAATTCCCAAAACAATTTCATTTACTCTCTCCATAAAAACATAAATCCTTTCATCTTCTTCCATTTTCACATGTTCATACCTGACTCAGAAGCTTTCAAGTTTTGCAATTTTGACTGTGGAATCTCCTTCATTCAATGTTTCCAAATGATCCCAAATAGCTTTAGCAGTAGACCTATCTAATAATCCCATGATTTGTTGATCTGATAATGCGCTCAAAAGTGCTTCTCTTGCTTTGCAGTCATTTTCTTCATCTTTAGCTAAGGTAGTTGGAGCAGTCTGACTAGCTACAGCAGCAGTATAACCATTCTTAGTAACTTCCCAGATGTCTTTACCAATGCAATTCAGATGTGTCTCCATTCTGATCTTCCATATCCCATAGTTTGTTCCATCAAGTTTAGGACTGTCCTTCCTGAAATAATTAGTAGACATTGGATCTCCTCAAGTTGTTAAACTTCTGCAAAAGAGGACTAGGCTCTGATACCAATTGTTAGGTCCCAGAGACAACTAAGAGGGGGGGGTGAATCAGTTGTCTAATAAATTCAAACCAAAAACTAATTAACCAACTTAATGCTTAATACCGGTAAACCAGTTAAGTATGTCGGTACACAGTGTTAACAGTAAATTGCTATACCAGTAAGGATTAATGCATGAAACATAAACATAAAGTCATCCACAACACATAACACCAATATTTGTATGTGGAAACCCTGTAAGGGGAAAAACAACGGTGGGAAACCTTACCCACAATCAGATGATACTACTGTAGATAGTAAGTGTACATAAATGGGGTCTGCACATGCAGAAAGGCCAACAGCCTAGAGCTCACTGCTCAATCACAAAATGGGAGTCACACTGACTACAGTTTGGATGGTTAAATCCAATAAGAATGTACTGCACAAAATAGCATCTTCATATGTTGGATTTAGTACCAATGTAATGCTGATATGCTTATACAAAAACCTAGCTTCACCTTCAAATGATGTCTTCATGTATATCCCTGCTTGATCTCACATATACCTTCACTCAATTCATTTTCGCATTCCACACTTGATCTTACAAATAAGATCTTACATGTATACCATACCCTAAGACCAATTTTAGTAGGTCGGCTCTACAAGATATTACAATAAAAACATTTTACAAAAAATATAATATCCGATGCAATAACTGATTAAACATGTCGGCTTAATGCTTTTACAACACTAATAAATCATTTCCATAGCGTGCCATGCTGATCTGGAAAAGATAAACCTGTCGGTGTAACCCTAGATAACCTGGACCTATTTGCCGGTAAAAACAAATATGCAAATATGAATATACCAATGATTATTTCTTCAAAACAAAGTGTCCACATGATGTCTTCGACATTACCAAGTGTCTTCCACATCATTCCAGGTACCGGTGAATATTATATCCTGCCGGTGAACCATATACTAGTAACTATTGCACAGTTTACTTGTTTGTCGGTGAATGTTGCTGGATCTCCAAAGTGCTTGTATTCAGTAGGTGTTGATATCAATGACAAAACCATACCAAAATATCAACAGAGAGGAGCAATAGAATTTTTAGGAAAAAGGTTTCCTCCCTATCGCATGTGCTTTATTGTATAGAGAAATCCATTTTAGAATCTGCTTTGGCTTTTATTTATAAGGGTTTGGGTTCTCGATGTTCATTTTCCTCTTAGGATAGCTGGATTATGAGGAATTGGTCAGCCTTGCATTTACTCCCTTCTCAGGGTGCTATTTCTAGGAATATGGCTTATGAAATTAACAGAAAGGAGGTGACTTGGTTGCTACCTCCTAGGTCCAAGTATAAGCTAAATTTTGCTGGTGCCTCACGTGGCAACCCGAGTAAGTCTGCCATTGGGGTGGTGATTACTGATGATGGTTCCAAAATTATTAGGGTAAGGTGTCTGTGTATCCTGAATGGGACTAATATTGTTGCGGACTTTCAAGCACTCTCTATTGGTCTAGATGTGTTAATTTCATTGAATTTTAAAGATGTTGTGATTGAAGGAGATTCTATGGTGATCTTTTATGGTATATCTAATCAAGTTTGTAATTCCTGGCATTTACAATATTGGTTGGATAAAATTTTGTTACAACTTAAGCTCTTTAATTCATATTCTATTTCTCATTGTTATAGGGAAGCAAATTTCATTGCAGATTTTTTGGCTAATAAGGCATTAGATGAGAATATTCAAATGTTGGAGGATATAGATGTGTGTTTCTTGCCTCCTTTGCCTGTGAGGTCTTGGCTCTTTCCTAGGGATTTTATTTGAATATTTTTGGTTCATTCTCTTTATCTCTACCTTGACCTCGCACTTTACTTGGAATTATTAATATGTATGCATTTTTTGTGGGATGGAGTACAGGGCCTATTTTTTGGCTCTCTACTTGATGACATTAGATTGCATCCTTGTTCATAATTGCAAGGAATGTGTTGGCCGGTTCTTTGCTTATGAGTTGATGTGTTGATCGGTGATGTCTTGGGTGAGGTGATCTTCTCTTGTTGTTTTATGATATCTCTCATACTTCTTTGCTTCGCATGAGTTTTCTATTTTAAGGCTATGTTAATGATTCCTTCTTTGAGGTGTGGCAGCCTGTGTGCATTTGTTGGTACGGGGAATGTATTATGGCTTGTGTGGCTTTATGGTTTTGCACTAGTTTCTGCCAGGCTTGTGTGATTTTATGGCTACTTATGGTATGAGGTTATTGATTAATGATGTTTCTTTTTTCTTTATATATGCTCGCTGGCTCTATGCATTTTGTATTGCTTGTCTCTTACGGATTTTTGGGGTTTTCTTGATGGATGTTTATACTGCTAGTTACAGAATTTTGTTACCTGTTAAGAATTGTGACTTTCAGGATACTCATGCCTTTGTTGATGAGAATATTGGTAGGTTGTTTAAATTACATTCTTCAGAGTTTTCTTTTGCTATACGTAAGGTGGTGGGTAGGAGGTGGCTGGTGGAAAATGCTAATGTTTTCCTTTCTGAAGTGGCTTCTCGTTTTGTTACTATTTGTATGGATATGCTCATGGATGCTTCTTTGGTTCAGGCATTATTGGATGCATACTTACATCCCTCTTTATATTCTGCTTTTAATTTGGATAGTGCTTCGTCTTCTTATCATTTTGAATTTGGTCATTTTTCTTATGGTGGCTTTTTATCTCAGCATCAATTATTATCTAATGGCTGGCATTGTGAATTACTTTCAGTATTGAGAGGTGGTTTGGTTTCTGATAACTATTATGATATGATGTTTGCTCTTGTATCCTTCTTGGATCATGTTTCACCGGTTACCTTGGTTGTTGTTGTAAATGTTTTTTCGGGTTTACACTTTCTTCTTGACTCTATGAATGCAGTTATGTCTCTCCCAAGCATGGTGGAACCTCTGTAGGTGATTGCTCTAGATGATCAGGTTTTGATTGATTCTCAGTTTGAAGTGATTTTGCCTCCTCCAAATGAGGTTCCAAGCAATTGGTTTCTTTATTCTTGATGATTGCTTGCTTTGCCTTCTCTTGAGCTCTTTGGCAAGTGATTTTGTAATTGGCACACAATTTTTGGATGGGTTGGGTTATCATTTTGTTATCAGTGTTGGCTTATAATCTTTTTGGGATGGGTTGGACTGGTTTGGAGGTCTCATATCTCCTTTTTTGATGTAATTGTACATGCTATCTTCCCAATGGGGGTTTTTTATGAGCAAGACTGGAGGTTTTCTTTGCTTGGTTCTTTCCTACCAATGTTCTTTGAACCAAGTTTGTAAAAATTTATAATTAATAAAATTAGTGGCTCTCCACTTTTATTGAAAAAAAAAACTATAACTCTTATTTTAATAAAATAATATAAACTAGCAATTGCACTTTGGTGTGCAATGGGTATGCTAAAGAGGTGTGGAAGGTCAATTGGGAAAAATTTGGTCTATTTTTTTGGATATATTTGTTTAGTTCATGAGGTCAATTTGTGGTCATGATGTTGTTTGTGCAACAAAGGACTTAATTGAGAGGCGATAACTTAAAATTAACTATGCGTACACTTACAAGGACTCAATCATAACTAAAATGAAACATTTAAATTGAGAAGATAATCAAGTTTTGTTATAAACAAGCTCATGTTATGTTTGCAATAGGGTGAGTGTGCGAGACAGGTTGAGATAGGAATAGAAAGAGGTGTGTATATATAGGGGTAAGAGTGAGAAAGAGATGGGTAAAGAGATAGATATATAGATAGAGAAGAAGATGGAGATATAGATGGAGTCGAAGATAGAGATAGAGAATGGGGAGAGTAAAATGGAGAGAAGGAGAGAGTTATGAAAGAGACAGAGAGAGAGGGGAGAGGAATATATAGATATGGAAGAGAAAAATAAATAGTTGGAGAGAGATGAAGATATAGAAAGATAAAGATAGAAATAGGAAGTGATATATAGATAGAGGGAGAGATATAGTGGTAGAGGGAGATAGAGATAGAGAGATAGATGAAGGAAGTGATAGGGAGAGATAGATATAGAGAGGAAATGGGATAAGGATACAGAGGTCCAAAAAGAGGGAGAATGAGAGAGAGAGATGGATGGATAGGAGGTGGCATGTCTAGATATTAGGAAGAGAGATGCAGATAGAGGTATAGATGAAGATAGAGAAAAAGAGTAGGGGAAAAAGATGGAGCAAGGGAAAAGGGGAGATAAAGAAAGAAAGAGAGGAGATAGAGAGGGAGAGACAAAGAGGAAGAGATATAGATATATACAAAGGAAGAGGGAGAGATGATGCATATATATAGCTGGTGAGATAGATAGGGGGATAGGGAGGGAATGAGGGAGGGAGAGGTGGGGAGAAATAGAGAGGAAGGTAAGATAAAGAGATGGATTGGTCTAAAGAGAGAGAGTGGAGGGGTATTGATATAGATAGAGTAAAATATAGATATATAGAGAGGGATGAGGAGAGAGAGATATATATGTATAAAAAGAGATAGATTAGCTAGAGAGAGATGAAGATGAAATATATAATAAGACATATTGTGTAAGAGATATAGAGTGAATGAGAGGGAGAGAGGGCTCAGGAAAGAGTGAAAGGAGCTAACAAAGACAAGTAATAGAGAGAAATCTTTAGACTTTAGAGAGATGGAGAGATAAATATGGGGAAGAGAGAGAGAGAGAGAGAGAGAGAGAGAGAGAGAGAGAGAGAGAGAGAGAGAGAGAGAGTATGCATATATACATTAGAAAGACCAGAAGTATAGAGATATAGAAAAAGGGAGTGATGGGGAGATAGGGAGAGATAAGATAAAGAGAGAGATAGAGAAGGGATAGAAAGGGATAGAAAGAGATAGATATAAGGATATATAGGGCGAGAGAGAGCGAGAGAGAGAGAGAGAGAGAGAGAGAGAGTAAATATAATTTGTAAAGTATAAAGGGGGTAATAAAGAGGGAGAGATGGAAGGAGAGAAAAAGGGGGAGAGGGATAAATAGAGATAGAAAGAGTGTGAGAATTAGAGAGAGGGAGATAGAGAGATAGAAAGATAAATGTATAGGAAGTGATAAATGAAGACGTAGAGATGGATATAGAGAGAGTGAGAGATATGAAGGAAAAGGAGTGCATAATATATAGAGATGGTGAGATAGAATAGAGATAAGGAGGGAGAATTAGGGTGGAGTGTGTGTTTGTGTGAGTGAGAGAGATATAGATATAAAGATGAGGGAGAAAGAGGGAATGTGTGAGTAAAATAGATATAGAAATAGATATAAGGAGGAAGAAATATATACAAATAGATAGAGAGTGGGGAGAGGGGGAGAGATAATATGGAAGAGAGATATAAAAAGAGGGAACAAGAGGGGGAGAGAGAGGTAGAGATAGATAGAGTGGGAAAGATAAAGGGAGAGGTAAGGAGATATAGATAAGAGAGAGAGATGGAGATAGAGATAATAATCAAATGACATGCTAACATCACCATAACTCCCCAAGGACATATGTTATCCTTAAATTATTAGTATGGAATGAGTAATCAAAAATTAGTTGCCCCTTTTTTCTCTCTCACTCTAAACATTTAATTTAGGTGTTAAGTTTAAATTTATTTTATTATATAAATTAGAATAAAATTTAAATATTATTATTCTATAATAATAAATTTTTAATAAGACAAAATATATAAATTCTAATATCTTTTAATTATTATTTGTAATTCCATAAAAAAAAAAAAAAAAAATACAATTTTAACTTAATAAAACAATTAATCCTTAAAAGACGAAGTGGAAGAATTAGAATAAAAAATAAAAAATAGAATATCTAATAAAAGAAGATAAAATTAAAAGATATTTCTAAAAAAAATAGTAATAAAAGAAAGATTTCAATTTAAAATATAATTATTCTATCATAATTAAAATTTTCATAAGACATATAATTATAAATTAAATTAATTATAATAATTTTTCATTATTATAAAAAGAGATAAATAATTAAAATAATTTTAAACTTAATGAAAGAAAAAAAGAAGAAGAAAAATTAGAATTAAATAAATATCATTCTTTCTTTTTTAATATTTTTTCTTTTATTTTTTAGAAACTTTAAAAAGATAGAATATTCTAATAAAAGAAATAATATTAAAATATATTTTGAGTAAAAGTAGATAATAATAAAATATAGATTTTTTTTATGCATTTCTTTTTCTAATAAATAATATTAAAATGCATATTTTTATGCCAAAGGCACTTCTATATGAGTTGAACCATCTACTTATTGAAATCAATGGTTCAAAATTGAGGAGAAGAATGAAGACTATCTCCTCAATTTTGAACCATTGATTTCAATAAGTAGGTGGTTCACTTCATATAGGCAATGACTTTAGCATAATGATAATAATATATTACACATTTTATAATGAAAACATATATTTTTCTTAAGAGTATAATCCTAATTTAATTTAAAAAAATTATACAATTATAATTATAATAATAAAACTAATCTCACATTTAATTATTAAGTTGTAGTGTAATATTATAAAAATCTCTCTCTCTCTCTCTCTCTCTCTCTCTCTCTCTCTCTCTCTCTCTCTCTCTCTCTCTCTCTCTCTCTCTCTCTCAAACATTACATGGATTTCTGGGTAATTGATTTTGACTATCAGGAAGATTAATAGGTTCTATTCAATTGCTAAATGGCCTACCAATTGACCTCATGTACTACAAAAATATATGCAAAAATTTGACATTTTACCTCATCAACATTCCACGTGTTTTTTCGGCGTACCCATTGCACAGCAAGGTATGATTGCTAGTTATAATTGGTTTTAATAAAATAACTATTAATAATTATAAAAGTGAAAATACACATTTTTTGAATAACTTAATGGTAAATATTTAAATTTATGATTAAAAGTTATTCATTTATTTTGTATATATTAAATGATTAAAAAATTTATGATTTCAAAAAACATATAAAATATAATAATAGGAATACATCTAATAATTATTTTTATTTTTTTAATAAAAATATGTGTTTCTAATTTAATTTAAACTAAATCAAATCCTTATAATTGATTTTATTATCTATATTTTCAGATAAAAAAGAAATCCAAGTTTCTTTTTAAAGCAAAAATAATAATCTTTTGATTGAAATTTAAAAAGTTGGATAAAAAGAAATTTTTATTTTTTTTATTTTTATTTTTAGATAATTAAACTAAAGTAACAACATTGAGAGCTTTTCAAAAAGAACTATCACATCTCAAATATAAAATAAACAGTTTTAATATAAGAAGTGCCATAATTGTCTTTATTTTATTGTAATAAGAATATTTGTTGTAATAAAATAAACAGTTTTATTTTATTATAATAAAAATATTTGTTATTAGTACTTGTTGTAGGCAATACTATTGCATTCACTTAAGCCTAATTAATGGATTTCTTGTACCAATCAAAAGTGATTATTATTTTTGTTTTCAAAATAAACTTGATTTTTATAAAGTTGAGATTTATATATTTAAACTAGAAATTATTTATGGATGAAAAAATTTGGTGTTATAGGAGAAAATTTATAAGAATGATAGAGTTTATAGGTTATTTTAGATTTCTTTATATTTTAAAAACAAATGTCTATTTTAAATAGCTTTTTAATTTATTTTTTATAATATTCTTTATATTTTTGAAAATATAGGTAATAAAATCAGTTAACTATTATATAGGGATTTGATTCAAACCATCTAAATAAAATAAAATAAAATAAAAAATTATATAAAGACTTAAACTATTTCATTACAAGCATTACACAACAAATATTTCTACTAGCATACCTAGGAATGTAGGTAAAGTACACCAAAGATATCATATTTGTTTAGTATTCCACTTTAAAAAATAATTATATTATTACTATAATTAATATTAAATTATAATAAGATATGTTTATGTTATTATGTTTTAATATATTCTTATTATTATATTTTTATATTTTCATTAAATTCTTTACAAAAGCAAAGAAACTTTCAGTACCAAATTAGCATTTTTATATTATTATATTTTTATTAAACTCTTGACTGAAGCAAATTTTTTTATTAAGATTCATTGTTATTATTATATTATCATATCATCATATTTTTATTTTATATTTTTTCTCCTTCTTAGGATTTTGTGTTGGGACACTTTCAATCTCCATACTTTTTTTTTAATCGGTAATAGACACTTTTTAAGGTTTCGAAACACTATTGTTGTTCAAATCCGTGAGCCTAGTGGCCCAGCGGGGATTTGACCCTTGGTGGCAATTTCACCAAGCAAGTGTTTTAACCGTTGTACTACATGGGTCACCCCTAAAATTAATGGTTTGAACCAAGGATGTAAGTACTACAGGCAAAAAGCCCTACTATTTCTCCCCAAGGTAAGGGTACTCCATTTTTAACATGGTAGAGACAAACCCATGGGGTTTGAACCTAGGTTGTGTTGGCAATTGACACTCATTGGATTCATTTTGTTGTCATTGATGGCAACAATATTTTATGGAAGTCACAAACTAGCACTAGAAGGCATATACCGGAAAATACCGGTATTGGAAGCATTCAGACCTACACCGGCACCGGCACCAGCATCAATACTTCAAGGAAGCTGACATCAAGGAAGATTTATTTAATAAATCATTTTGTAATTATTGTTGAGGTCGACATTGAATATCCTTTGTAAATACATTGTAAGCTGACATAAGGCATATCATGTGTAATAGGTATATAAGTTAGTCTGCTAGGTCAATTTAATATATGAGGAGATAATGGTATTGTGATGGAATAGATAGACTTATATAGGTATAGCAGAACTTGTGAGATGTGAAATATATGTATGGAGATCATTTTTGTATGCGAAAATTATATCATGCAATAATCTATAGATAGCTTGGAAAGCATTCTTGGAGGAGAAGTAATACCAGTAATAGTTCAAGTTTGTGAGCTGGTACAGAGCAGAACCAGAACTGGAACTCTATCTGGCATAGCAGATGCATTCTTGAGTTCATTTTCAGTAATTCACTTTGGCAGAAATCTTGTAGTCAGTGAGGCTCTTTAGTGATGAGCAGTATGCTCTAGGCAGTGTGCCTTCCTGCAAGTGCAGGCCCCTGTTTTATGTAATATCTTTTCATATGGCCAGTGAACTAATATTGTGTATCACAAATCCCACCGTGGTTTTTACTCATTGAGGTTTTCCATGTATAAATTATGTGTGTTATGGTGTTCATTTATGTGGATTGTTTATTTTCTTCTTGTTATATGCTTATTTGTTTACTGGTACATACATGCATGGTTTAGAAAGTTAACAATTGTTGATTCCGGTAGAACACTGATTCACTCCCCCTCTTAGTGTTCTCAGATCCCAACAGGTTGTAGGCACTATAGGCAAGAAGCCCCACCATTTCACCAAAGGGTCATCCCCTACTTTCAATCTCCATAATTAATAATATTATTTTTAGTCTATTATTATACTACTATTTTATAGACTATCTAATATTGATTTTTATGTAAAAAACCTAAACTAATAAAAACTACGACAAGAATCACAATCACATTATAATAAACTGATTACAATGTTTAGGTCAGAGGCCAAGGAGTTCACTTCCCCAAGTGAACCTGCAAAACTAAGGCACACAACCTTAGGTCAAGATACAATAAGGACTTTCAAAAACTAGAGAGTAGTTCTTTAGGGTAAGCTACATGAGTTTTAATACAAAGGCATCAAAAGGTTGAACTACAGAAAACTACATTCACAGAAATGTTGATCAAAGTTCACCATTCAAAACACATCTCAAACTCTCATCATCATTTCTCTTCTATACATACAAACCTCTATATTGCTTCACATTCGCTTCACACAATATACACAATTCATTATTTTATCTAATTAATCATTCAATCCTTTTTATATCATCCGCAACCACAACATTGTCAAATAGATCAACCAAAACAAGTTTAATGTGCACATGCAAAATGGTCAGACCAAAAACCAATCTCTAGGAAAATGTAGAAGACAAGTGAAATGTGTGAGGGATCGCACCATGTCGAAACACCTTCCAAACACTTCCAAAATAACTCTTATGTAACCGCATGCTACCACATGAATGAAAATACCATAGGATGGCCCTAAATAATAACTCTATTAATGCACACCAACACAACTGATTCAATCTTCAATGCAGACCACTGAACATACTCATGGGTGACTAAAATAGCTACACAAAACATCAATGAACCCAAAACAATGAACCACATCACTCTAACCAACTGAAGGCTGATCACAATGAACCCCTTTTTTTCTGGCAGTTGTTTGACGGGTTTGTCCGGCCTTCTGGGCAGCTTGATTATTTCCGACGATTTTTGAGGAGGTAGCAGGTGAATGGGGATTTGGGCAATGGTCCACTCCAATGCCATTCGACTGAATTTCAAGGGTGTATCACAGTTGGCAGATGATGATTTTTTCTGAATAGCAAGTGCATGGCACTAGGATTGATGATTTTTAGGAAACGATGACACCGGTCCTTCCTCACAGATAGATGCGATGGGAAGATGTGTCGTTTGGCGACCATGATTTGGCTCAGTTACAAACTTCTATTCATTCTCCTCAATGGGTTGTCAAGGATGGTTGTTGGCGTGACTTGGCTTATGACAAATTCCTACTGGCTTCGTCATATTTTCATAAATTTATAGGTAATTTTGTTCCAAAACCTTCGCATTCTTATTATAAATCTTTTGTTCGCAAGGCATTAATATTTCAAGGCATTCTGGGTCCTCCTCTTGTTGATCACCCAAAGACTCCTTTTAAGCTTTTTCATTCCTTTTTTGGTTCTAAAAAACCTAGGAAGCGTAGATCTATTTCACCTCAACCACCATTCGACATTTGTGATGGCTCCCCGCATTCTGATGGTTTTTCCCCATTATCTCCTTCTGGATCTCCCTCCCAAGATTGTAATCCTTCCCTCCCATCTTATGTCACCTAGTCAAATAACACTTTAGTTTCTAACCCTCACTTCCTTTCTTCCCCGAATGACATTCATGTTGCTAAATGAGCTCCCTTCCATCCAAATCCACTTCCCCATAACTCTCCCTCTGCATTTTCTGATTCGATAAGGGGTAATCTGCATTCTTCTATGCACTATAAGGTTATATTCCCTGATTACATGATTCAGGACTCTGTGAAGTTATTGCGTTCTACTACCCTCATTGGTAAGCTTCTTTCTCTAGTTTCTTTTGGTAAATTGTTAACACAGGCAAAGTCTAATTGGGATGGTATGAAGGATTTATTTCTGTTTGATAAAGATTCTCTATATTTCACTGTGATTTTTTATTCTAAAAAAGTATAGGGATTGTGTGCATAGATTTAAAGGGTGGTTTTGTTTTGGGATAGGAATTTTTACCTATGCTTGGTCTCCTCATTTTGATATTCAATCGCCGAAGCCACAGTTTATGCCCTTCTGAGTAACTTTCCCGGGTCTTCCTTTGGAGTATCGTGATGTGTATATGGTTGAAATCCTAGCAAACAAATTGGGCATCTTTATTAAGCATGATTTAGTTCCTTTTGAATGACCTCGGCTTTAGGTTAGGGTTTGTTTGTTATTAAATCTATCTAAACCCATTCCCTCTGAGATTACTATTTGCTCCAAATATGGTGCATGGATTCAGCCTATGGTAATTCAAGATTTGATCACTATTCATTCTTGTGCTCCGTTACTTGGCCATTTCACCTCTCAATGTTGTGGTGATTCTGATGCACCTTTACAAGTTTGTTCAAATTTTTCATCTGGTTTTCGCCAATGTTCCTTTTTTAAAAGTAAGGATCGTCAGTCTTTGAAGAATCATAATGTTAAGGATTCTGTTCCTTTACCTCTTTCTATTACATCTCTCGTTTCTTTTTCTGGATATACCATATGTGATGTGCCTCTGGTAGATTTTACTTTTCTCTGCTCTCTAGCCGTGTTCTTCTTTGTTATGTCTACCATTCGTTGGTTTTGTTCTGTTTCTTCAAACTAGGTTAAGTTCCTTCCTAGTCCTTTCAAGGATTATTGGTCTTCTGAATTTTGTTTTGAACCTTTTTTGTTCTCCTCTGTGAGTTTTTTTCAAATTTATTGTCCTTCGGTTCCATTTCCTAAATTGTTGTTACCTTCTAATGGTTGCATAGATCATTGCTCTATTAATTCTTCTCCTCATTCTTCTTTTGCGGGTCTGGCAGATGATACTGAAATTGTTCATAGTTTGATTTTTGATAGTGATTCTTTTTTTCCCATTCCAAGGTCTCCTTCTTCTCTTTCTGTTTCTGAAGAGAAGATTCATCTTATTGCTTCAAATATTTTATTTTCAGTTTCTTCTGATCTATTTGATGAGATTGTTGCAAAGGAATTTCCCGAATTTTCTTTTTCTTCTGCATCTGCCTCTTCGGGGCATGTCCATGATGGTTGTCATGTTTCTTCTTCTCAGCCAAATTCAGTTGAAGGTGTGGATTCGAATCTTATTGATAGTCCTGCTTCAATTGTTTCTAATTTGTATGGATTTGATTTCTCTCAGAAGTTAGCCTTGGAGCAATCTCCTTTTGTTTCCCCCCTATTGTTAAAACTCCTAAGAAGAGGGGTCAGAAACCAAAATTGGCTAAAATCAAGGAGGAGATTGTAGCTGGTATTCAATCCACTATTGTAGAGAAATTTTCTTCCCAATTCAAAACAAGGAGGGCATGTTGCTCTCCTTGTGATAAATGAGGATTTTATCGTTGAATGTCAAGGGCTTAAATGCCCCTGACAAAAGGGGAAGGATCAAGAAATTTCTTGATTCTTCAAAAGTGGATATCATCTTATTGCAAGAGTCTAAACTTTCTCAGGATTCTTTTGCTAACATAATTTCCAAATGGTCCCTTTGGAAAGTTGTTCATGTTCCTTCTTTGGGTGCTTCTGGTGGTCTTATAACTTTATGGAATCCTAAATCAATTAAAGTTGAGATGTTATCTTTTGCTTCTCATTGGCAGTTGTTAAAAGTTGACTGGTTTGAAGTCTCTTTCGTTCTGTTTAATATTTATGGTCCGACTTCTCCTTCAGATAAAACTGACTTATGGGATTCCTTATCTGAATTGTTTTTACAATATGATGATTTTTTTATTGTGTTTGGGGGTGATTTTAATGCTCTCATTTCCCCAAATGAAAAAAGAGGGGGTAATCCTACAGCTCAGAAGGTTATTGATGTATTTTCTTCCTTTGTACAAGACAGTGTGTTATTTGATATTTTCCCTTCTAATGGTTCTTTCACTTGGACTAATAGGAGATCTAAATGCCAAATTGCCTCTCGCCTTGACAAATTTCTTATTTCCCTAAACCTACATTTGAGCAACTTTTCCTTTTCTTCTAAGATTCTTACCTCCTCAAATTCTGACCATTTCCCAATTTTGCTCAATTTTGATAAATTGGATCATCTTTCCGCTGTTAGACCTCTTTTAAGTTTGAGAAAATGTGGTTCACTCATCCTCATTTTCTTTATTTATTAAAGCAATGTTGGATAAGTGCTCTATTTTGCAAAGGTACTAAGATGTTTCAATTTTATTCCAAACTGAAATTTGTGAAATCTAAAATTATGGCTTGGAATAAATTGGTCTTTAAGAATATTTTTATGAAAAAGAGGCAGTTTCCAATTATTTGAAGGTTGTTAATGAGGAGATTATTAGACATGGCACTAATTCCTCCACTAATGATGCTCAAAAGAAATTGCAAGCTTACTGGGAGATCCTTTGCTCTCGGGTTGAAATCTATTGGCAGCAAAAGTCTCATGAGGTTTGGCTTAAAGAAGGTGACAGGAATACTACCTTCTTTCAAGTTGCAGCCAAGCTTAAACAAGCTACTTCTACAATTTTTAGTATTAAGGATTCTAAGTCTAGTTATGTCCTTAATTCAGATCAGCAGATTAGAGAGGAGGGGGTGTCTTTTTTTAAGGAATTGTTATCTCTTTTTTCTTCTTCCTCTATGGATCATCATGTGGATTTTCTTTTAGATTCTATCCCCTCCCTTGTTTCTCATGAGGATAATGACTTTCTTATGAGGCCTTTTTCTTTAGATGAGCTTCATTCTGTTGTTTTTTCCATGGCCCCTGACAAAGCTCTAGGTCCTGATGGGTTTACTATCTTGTTCTTTCAGAAATGTTGGGATTTTATTGGTTTTGACTTATTAATGGCTTTGGAAGACTCTAGGATGGGTGGGTATATCCTTAAAAAATTTAACATCACTTATATTTCCCTTATCTCGAAATCTAAGAATCTCCAAACTTTGGTTGAATTTAGACCCATTTCTTTGTGCAACTTTGTTTACAAAATCTTCACCAAGGCTATTTATTTAAGACTTAAAATTCTCCTTCCTTGTATCATCTCTCCTCAAAAAGGAGGTTTTGTTCTGGGTCAGGAAACTCATGAGGGAGCAATTGTTGCTCATGAAACTTTACATTCCATAAATTCGTCCAATATCCCAGCTTTTGTGGTCAAACTTGATATGATGAAGGCTTATGATAAAGTTTGCTGGGCTTTTTTGCTCAAAGTTTTGAGAAAAATTGGTTTCTCTAAAAGCTGGTGTAAATGGATCAAGAGTTGTATTTCTATTGCTTCATTTTATGTCATCATTAATGGAGCTCCCTCTGGATACTTCTCTTCAACCCAAGGTATTAGACAAGGAGACCCTTTATCTCCTTTCCTATTTATCATTATGGCAGAAGCTTTTAGTCGATTGGTTATTAAGGAAAGGGATCTGGGGTTTTGGCAAGGGGTGTTAATTCCTAATTCTGATATTTCAGTCACTCATGACCTTTTTGCTGATGATGCACTTTTATTTGGGTCTTCTTCTATTCAAGAGGCTACTCATATTAAATTTATTCTGGATACTTATACTGTTGGATCTAGCCAATAGATTAGCCCCCATAAATCCAAGATCTTCATTTTTAATACTCCTCGATTCGTGGCTGATAGACTTGTGAATATCTTAGGTTTCCCAGTAGACTCTCTTCCTTCTACCTTTTTGGGGATTCCTTTCTTTATGGGATCTTCTAAGTCTTATTTTTGGAATTTAGTTATTGAGAGACTTAAATCTCATATTTCTGCTTGGAAGGCTAGGTGGTTGTCTCTTTTAGGTAGGATACTTCTCATTAAAATGGTCCTATCTGTCATTCCTAATTACTATATCTCAGTTCTTCAAGCTCCCAGATCAGTCATCTCCCAAATTGAAAAGATTATTCGAACTTTCTTTGGAAAAATAACATGACAGAATATAAAAACATTCCACTAATTTCTTTGACCAAGATGTCTCTTTCCAAGCAAGTTGGTGATGCTGGGATTTAGGACTTATCTAAAATAAATAGGGCTTTTGGGGGCAAACTAGTTTGGTCTATGTATACTAAGCCCCAATATTTGTGGTGCCAAATTATGCAGGCTGAGTATTTGGATTCCCAGAATCCTGCTAGGATCTTCATAATTTCTAATCCTCCACAGGGGTCTGCTATTTGGAAGTTTATGATCTCATGTAGGGAAGTGGTCTCTAATTTTCTCTCTTGGCAAGTCCATTAGGGGGAGGATATTCTTTTTTGGAAAGACTCCTGGAAAGGCTTTCCCCCTCTTTCACAACATGATTCTCTTGCTTCTATTTCAGTTGTTCTTTCTCAATCATGGGGAGTTATATTGGTTGATTATGTAGATAGTGTTGATCTTTTTTCCCACAAGGTCTCATGGAAGGATCCCTCTACTCTTCTATTGTTCTTGCAGGAAATTCAAAATTTTAAATCTGTTTTACAAGACCGAGTGGCTTTCCTTTCTAACATCAAAGATCAACTTATTTGGTGCCCTTCTAAATCAGGAAACTACTCTGTTAAAGAAGGATATTTTGTTGTTCAACAAATGGCCAATCAAAATGCTCCTCATCGTGCCTTTTTGTTCTATTGGAATAATTTAGTATTACCTAAAGCTAGTGTTTTTTCTTGGCTCGCGCTGCAAAATAGAATTTTAACTAGTGATCGTTTAGTCAAATTTAATATTGCAGCCTCATTTTCTTGTGCCTTATGTGGTAAAGCTCTTGAAGATGTCAATCATCTTTTTCTTCATTGTGAGTATGTGAGTAATTGTTAGCATTTTGTCCTCCAAAAGTTATCTCTTTCATTCCCTTTGCCTTTATCTTTATGGGACATGTTTTAGTCTTGGCCAATTTTGTATTCATCTTCTCTATTTGCTTGTTTGTGGTTTATAATTCCCTCTTCAGTCATATGGGCCATTTGGTGGGAAAGAAACAAGCGCATTTTTAGATGTGACTCATCAGATTTATCTATTGTTCTTGGGATTTTGGAAAGAAGTATGATTGAGCAAGTTAATGCTCATGTTCAGAAATATTTTAATATGAATTCAAAGTTCTCTTCCTGGGACAATTTAATGATTTCTTCTTGGAAAAGTATCATTCGGAAAACACTTGTAGATAGAAATTCCATAAAATGGCTTCCTCCTAATGCCCCTTTTTGTAAATTGAATTTTGATGGATCCTCCTATGAAAATCCTGGAGATTCAGGAATAGGGATAGTTTTTCGTGATCATTTGGGTTCTTTATTAGCATTAAAAGCTATGCCAATTTCTTCTGGCACAAATAATATGGTGGAGGCTTGTGCTCTTTTAGAAGGTCTTGTTATGGCTAAGGATTTGAATTTAAAATACCTTTATATTGAAGGTGATTTGATTATTGTCATTAATGCTTGCAAGGCAGGAAAAGCTGATATTTGGAATTTCTAGTATATTATTGAACAAATATGGACTCTTCTTGATACATTTGAGCACCTCATCATCTCACATGTTTGTCGTGAAGGTAATGCATTGGCTGATTGCCTTGCTAATATGGGTTGTGACAAAACTGTTATTGATTCCTCTCGATTGGGGTGTGATTTGATGAGCTTCCCAAACCTATTAAGTATAGCCTGTAGAGAGTTGAGTATTTAATCTTTCTTATTATATGATTGCTCGTTTATACGAGTTGATATTCTCTTTTCTTGGTGAGGTATTCCTTTTCATAATTCCATTTGGTTTTGATTTGAGGTACTTTGCTTTACTCGATCATCACTTGGCATTCATTAATGATGAGTTGGTTGTTATTGATGTTGTTCGTGTGTTTGGTACTCTCTTCTGGTGTGAAATCTGGAGATATTTATTTTCACATTGGGAATTCGTCCTTCATATGCCATTTAAAGTTTGGCATGTTGTTGTTTTCATGATGATCTTTGTACGCCGCTTCTTTTGGTTTGTCAGATTTTTTATGATATATCTCCTCTTTCTTTTTATTTACGACATAAAAAATTTGGGCTTCATTTCTCTCAAGCATTTCTGTATTCACTTCTTCTCCTTTGGCATTTGTCTATAATGGCGGACCACAAATCTCATGTCGTTGGTGTCAGTCATGTTTTGGACCCTTGTGTTTCTTGTAAATTCTCTGTGTTCTGTAGTATATATATATTTTGGTTGCAGGTGTTTTTTGGTGTAGGGGCATGTCAATTTTGGTTGCAGGAGTTCTTTGTTGCAGGGCCTTCAAGATATCCCATGAAGATGGATCTGTCCTTCGATGCTGGTTTAGTTCTCTTGCTTTTTGGATCTCTCTTCTTCATTCACTAGGCAGCCTATGTTATTTGTTTTTCATGTCCATATTTTTTAAATAAGCTTGCATGCTCCTATTTTGTAAAATGAGCTTGCATGCTCCTATTTGTAAATGAGCCTGCATGCTCCTTTGCTGATATCTATTTTGTAACTAGCTCCGGCTAGAGGATTGTTCACTATTTCTCTTCTATAGTCATGTTGATGAGCAATGACAGGAGTTTTTCTTGCTGGTTCTTTTCTCTGGGAGCTTAGTTTGAACCAGTTTTTAAAAATATTGTAAAAATTATATATTATTAATAAAATATATCAAGTGGCATTGCCACCTTGCCAAAAAAAAAATCTAAATTATAATAATTAAGAATTATAATAAATCTTTTTATTACAATAAAGGCAAGTACTCGCCACTACGTGGCACTTGTTATAATTTTGAATTATTGTTATTTTAATTATATTTTTTATTTTAACTATAAACGTTACTTCAATAAAATAATATTAAAAATTATGATATAATATAAACGTTATAGTGAAAATATACATTTTTCTTAAGAATATAATCCCTTATTTAATTATTTTATTTTTTTCAAGTGTAAAAGGCCAAGGCCCATAATAATATATTGATAGTAAAATAAAATAGAGGTTACAAACTGTGTGCGGGAAATGTAGGGTAAAGAAACGTAAAATTCAGTTTCTAAAATATCCACACACTAATGGGACTCTTGGTGCAAGTTATGGAGCTATATTGAATAGCTCAACTTCCCAAGGGGTGTTCCATTGTTCTCTATCTCACAAGATTCCTCAAGTCAATGCCTTTGCTCTCATATCACTAAGAAAAGTGACTTAGGAATGACAACTCCAAGAATGAGTGATGTTTGATTAATTTAGCATGAAGGCATTCCTAGATATGTATGATATATGATGATTTAAACTAGCATGAATATGATGTTATGATAAAGATTAGTAATCCTATCCTAACAAAATATACTAGTCTAACATGGATATGCTATGATATTTAAAATGATTTTTAAAATGCTATTTAAGATGATTTTATCAAAGAGAGGCTAAATGCTTAGTAAAATGACTATAGATTAGATGCATGAAACTTGGATATATCAAAATGAGAGAATGAGAGCTCTATTTATAGGGAAAATAGGGCAATGGATGGTCAAGATTGGATAATCTTAACAAGGGCCAAGATTGAAAGTTATCAATCCATGTTTACAATTCTCACCAATGAAATGGTGACGATTGTCAACAAGAGGTTTCTTGAGAGGAGATGAAAGAAGCATTAAATTATTGAGATGACATGATGGTTACCTTAGGAGGTAAGGGTTAAGGTTAGGTTAGGGTTATCCAATGGATAAAGCTTTTACCCAAGGGATAAACTCTTGTACAAGGGTTAAAGAGATAACCAAGGTTAAAGCCATGAATGCTTGATGAGACCCTTGGGTTAGATGATGGTTGAGTTAGAGAGAAAGTCTCTAATCATGCAAGAAGGTTGAGTTAACCATTAATGGTTAGGAAGACTTTGAAGGTTAACTTGTTGAAGATATAAAGTCTTTAATGGTTATTGAAGACTTTGAGGGTTTGAGAAGTGACTTCCCTTTGCTTAGGGATGTGACAATATTTAGGAGATGGATTAGGCTAAATTAGAAGTGATTAGAAGGATCTAGAAGGGGTTTAGGAGACAAGTGGGAGATGTAGGATTTTGCAAGTGGATGGAGGGGAATTTTAATTAAAATAAATTACTTTATTTCAACAAAAATAGATGCAACTTGCATAAATACAAGTGGGGGATTTAAATAAATAAATTAGATTTATTTACTTGCAAGGATCAATTTAATTAAATTTATTAAAAGGGGAGAAAGGGAAATTAATTAAATAAAGTGATTTATTTAATTAAAGGTTAGAAAAAGGCTTAGGTGAACTTAATTAAATAAATTGAGTAATTCATTTAATCAAATAGAGGAATGTAAAGAATTTAATTAAATAGAGGAATGAGGTTAAAATGAATATTAAATATTCACTTAGGAAAGTGGTCATTTTTATATGTCTACACAAACTATAGGAACAATAGATAAATATGTTGAAACAGGACCCACTAAGAGCCCCCTAAGATAGACAAAATTACAGACTTGCCCAAAAAAATGATCTCCCTGATTATCAAAAATATTGGATACAAATGGAGAGATTTACTGCAATAAACTAAAACTCCATTTGCACGTTGAAAAGAAATACAGGCTATAGTTAATTCACCAAGAAAGCACACATGTCCTTATGATGACAAAGCCAAATCTAATTCTGAAAATGGCCACACTAGAGAAATAAGAAACCCAATACACTGTCAACATCTTTTTCATCTGCTAGATTCCGTAACCATCTTGAACTCCACTTCTACTAAGGAGCCTATATGTGGACCTGATAACTCCTTCTGGTCTGCAAAAAAACTCCATTCTTGGCTCATATTATGGTATATGTAGGAAACCCGCATCTAGGAAGCACAAAATCTACATATTCGACAGTACCCGCTTCCCACCAATTTATGAAGACTAGAGGCCTTGAAAAAAATTCTCCATCCAAGAGCTAGCTATGTTGGGGAGGTTTAACAAAATCATCTTGATCAATACTCTCTCCTCACAATGGTAGGAGGGAACCCGAAAGTCACAATTTCTATAACTTTGATCACTGTACAAAAAACCCTATTCACTCCCCTCATACCAACTAGCTCCCCACTCCCTTGTCACAAAAGGCCTTAACATTTCCCCCATATTGCATTCTCCAACTTTTGATGCATGTGCCAAAATGGGTCTATGCATTATATAATCGACTACCACAAAGGTTGAAGAAAAAAAAAAATTAAAAAAGTGTGGTATGTGAATTTTACTTGACATTAGTGTAGCCCTCTGAGGACTCTATGTCCATTGGAGTGGGGAAAGAACTAGCATAGCCATGTAGATCAATGTCTGTGTGTTTTAAGAGCACCCTTATCCCATGAAATTTAGATAAAGCATTGGATACCAATTGATTTCCAAGAATCTTTGCATTTTGCTTTAGCAAAGAGTGAAATGGCACAGAGGATGTGTACCTTAAACCATTAATGATGGATATGAATATTGATCTTGTCATCGACTCCTCCAAAATTTCTCCTCTGTCCAGGAACCCTCCAATCCACTGGTCACCCTCAAATAAATTATACCTTGAAATTTGATCATCGATCTCCTCCTAGGTGAAGAAATATGGTTGAACCACATAACCTACTATTAACTTTGTAAATTTATTCAACCAAGACAGGTCCATAATCATTGTTGCAAACATTGACACCAACGAAGAGGGTGGACTAAACGTGGTTAGAGTATTTGTTTGAGGGTATAACATGGGATAATAAATATTGAATGCAAGTTAATATGATTCATTTGGCCATGGGGAAAAAGAACATGGAATCTCCCTTGTAAAACTAGTCTTGATGCCATGGAAGAGAAACTCCAGACTTGAGAAAACAAAAATCGTGATAATGAAGAAACTCATAGTAGTTAAATTGTTATGAGGCACATGTGAAAGATATCATATCTGTTGCAAACAATTTGGAAAGCATCGAAGGACTCCTTAAATTTGGTGGCGACATACGTGTCCTTCCATACTCAAAACCTAACATTATTCATGTTTTTGCAAGATCATACATATTTGGGCACGTGTGGAGATCATCAGCATTTTGTACTACGTACTTCATGGGAATATGACTTCATGTGAAGGACATACGGTCTTGCAAGGCTCATAATGCCCATAATTATGAAATGAAGTGCTCCAAAATGCGGCCTCCAAATAAATTGAAAAGAGAAAATCAACCATCTGCAAAAGGCAAGAAAGAATGTTAACTCCAACTAAGTTACTTTATAATTATTTACATTGTTTTTTAATTCCCCCCGAATTGATTACTACCTCGAATCCTTGAATTCTATGTAACTCATTCTAGGAGTAACTCTTTTTGCCTTGAGGAAGAATGCAACCTTGGTTCGCCAAAAAATCTGCAAGAACATTTGCCTCTTTGTAGCAATGAGAAATTGAGTATTCTTCAAACTGAGATAAGAGAGACTTTACTTCCTGGAGAATGTATCCAATCCTCCAATTCCCCCTTTCTGTGTTTATATATGACAAAGCCAATATTGTATTCATAGAATCCCCTTCTATCCTGATCTTTTTCACTTTAATGCTTATAGCCATTCTAACCCCATGAAGAAGAGCTTGGGCCTCTGTCACATTTGTTAGAGCCATCAGCTAATCTAGCCATCCCACACTTCATAACTAATCCTTGATAATTCCTTATGACATATCTATCTCCTGAGATCCTAGGGTTTCCTTTAGAAGCACCATCAAAGTTGAGTTTGCAAAAACTCAAATCTGGAGGCTTCCATTTAATCTCTTTTCTATTAACAGGTTTGGATATATTAAACATCAGACTACCCTTGAATGGGAGGGATATAGATTTACATTCAAAAATTAGTTTATTGTCCCATGAAGAAAATGTTGAATGCAAGTTTTTCTTTCTAGTTACATGGGCTTTGACAACTTCTGAGATTGAAGATTCAATCTTATTCAGGACCTCAACAATACCATTGCATTATTTCCTAAAGATTCTCTTATTTATCTCCCACAGATATTCCAAATAAGGATAGTGGGAGCAATATACCAAATGCAAGAGAAAAAGGAATCCATAAACAACAGAGGCTAGGAAGCAAAAACTAATACAAGCTAAGAATGAAGGGGGTTGTCCAATTTAGCTTTGTTTGAAGCCATTTCCAACATTGATTAGCAAAGGGGCAATTTAATAGAAGATGGTTTGTAGTCTCAATTACCTCATTACATAGCATGGAATTAAAAGGTTGTGCTTGTTGGCATTTGGCATAACTGATTCATATGCAGGTGATGCAGTTGAAATTAGATGACTGCACCAATAAAGTTTGGAAGTCATATTATTTATGAAGAGATTGAGATTATATGAATAGATGACATGGGATCAGTTATTTGTGTTTTCATTGATGTCAACTAATGTCAAATGATGTTCCTAATGTTTTTTTTTGTCATCTTAGTGATTTGGTTTACCGGAAGACAGGGTTTACCGATAGAGAACTAAGGTCTGTGAAATAGGACTTTAACCGGTAAAGCAAAGTTGTTTTGATTGGATCGTTCGATCGGTGATGATTGGTAATTTGTGGTTTGGATGGTGAAATTGTATCATGGAAAGGTGTATATGACCAGAACCGGAACCTGTGGAGATTAATAGAAGGTGTGTTTCAAATTCCTGATGAAGTTTTGCTAAGGTTTTAGTAGGGTTTAAGACCGGTGAAGAAATCATCAAACCGGTAATGATTTTGTTATGATGGTGATCAACAGAGAGTCTACATGAAGTTGGTAACACAACACAACCTGCATGAAAGATTTAATTTTTGTTTTGGCGTGATTCAAGGAAGAATTTCTTGGGAATCAGCGAAACACTTAGTAGAGTGTTTTGAGGGTTTGACTTTGGTACAGATAGGATTTTTGTGATGGGTAACCAACGGTTGATATTGCATTGCAATTTCATGTAATGATCTGTATATTAATCTATGATGATCTCTTATGATTTGAATTGTAAATTCATGATTTAATTAGGGTTTGGTGGTCGACCAAGTTTAGATGGCTATTTAGGATGACACGGTTGATGTTTATTGTGTCGGTGGTCTTAGAGAATATGTTAAGCCATCCAAGTGATGTGTGAGATCTTCCTGAGAGTTGCAGAGTGTTGTGTATAACTGGATCTGATCAAGCAAGCAGAGAAGTGCAAGTAAACAGATCATTTTCTTACTGTTGTTCCCTAACAGTTACAGTAGGCTAAATCTCTTAACCGGGTAGGTCCTAATAGGCCTTAAACATTTAAGTCCCCTAACAGGGTTGCTCTCAAAAGAGTGTTAAATCCTCTCATGAGGTTGAGCCTAACAGATCATCAAGCTCCTAACTGGGTTGCAAGGCAAATCCCCTAATTGGGTGACTCCTAATAGGGTCTTCTCCTAACCGAGTGTATTGTAAGCTCCTAACAGGGCTAAGCTCCTAATAGGGTGTACATCAAAAGAGTACAAATGTTTGTGGGTGCCAACTCCCACCGTGTTTTTTCCCTATTTGGGTTTCCACGTCAAAAACTTAAGGTGTTCGTGTGTGGAATGTTTTTCACGTGATGTTCTTGTTTATGTTTCATTTCATGCATTATTTATAATGTTCCCGACCTGTACGGTGCAGATCAACCGTATGGTGGAGGGGACACTCGTGCGGTGACTGGGTGGACATACGGTAGGAGAGGAAGATCGTATGGTAGGGGATGGAGAGCATGGTGTACAATGTAAATGTCGTATGGTGGAGTAAGGGGATGCGTACGGTATAATAGTCGTACAGTGATGTCAAGTGGTCGTACGGTGGTGAGGAGGGTGTACGGTGTGGCCACAGGAGGTCATATGGTGGTGAGGGAGGTGTACAGTGGGGCCAAAGAAGGTTGTACAATGGTGAGAAGGGGAGGGGTGGTATTACGATGTGTGGTTGTGAAGATGCGGAGGTACGGTGAGCTTTAGCGGTTGTGTGGTGACCTTCCAAAGTAATGGATTCCGCATATTAGGAGTCCTCCTTATGCATGTAAACTAGATTAATAGAGATGCAGAGAAAGTAAACAAGGATAAAATTCAAGATTTGTCAGATCCGGAATGAGTACAAATAAATAGAATAGGGTGAGGGGTGAATCTCACCGAAACTGCAGATGCCAAATAGGGAGGGTCTTTCACCTCCGAAATGACGGATACCAGAACTCCAACAGGAATTCGCATAGGAGAGAACAAAAATATCAAAATTCGCATACCTACAACAATGACTAACTTGGCCATAGATATGGGCTCCGGGAAGTTTCCCAAAGGGTTACAAACAGGCCGACACCAAAAAGTTTATAACTAACTAATTAATTAAAGGGGCCCGAAATATATTATGAAGTACAGGGCCGTACAATAAATTATTTAAATGGACTATTTAATTATATCAAGGACATTATAGTCCTCCCGACCCAAAAATTGCTTGCCCTCAAGCAATGGCAAACTCCAATGCTCCCCGATCTGTTCACTCTCCTAGATGATGTCATCATGTCTAAAGATTGCCTCCATCCATCTTGCCAAAATTTCCCTCACGTGGCCATTGGATATTCCCCTTAGTACCACCTTCTTGCCATCAACTTTGAATGAGAATTCCATCCTCTTAAAGCTTTGTGTGCAACTGGTCGAGGGTCTCCATCCATTGAATGCCCAAGATGGCATCTGTATCATCCAAATCAATCATGAAGAAATCATCTATCACTGTGTAGTTTCCCATGGTGATGCTGAGTTGTGGAACCAGATGAGTACATGACAGTAGATTTCCTCCCGCTACCTTGACTTTGAACCCCTCATGCTCCTTTGTATGCAAACCCCTCCTAGTGACGAGTGATGAGTTGATAGAGTTGAGAGTGGCCCCACTATCCAACATGACTATGACCCGTTGCCCTTGGAGTGTGCCACGAACCCGAAACACACTGCACTCAGGAGTGCTAGTCAGGGCAGCAATGGTACTTCCCCTATGGACCAGTGTGGAGATTCTCTCTACATGATCTATGTTTTCTTTAGCCTCCCCCGTTCTTTGTTGACCATCTTCCTTATTCTCTTCTTCGTTGTCAGACACCACTTCAATGGCTAAGCATCAGTGTCCTGGTCTCCACGGCTCCTTGTAGGTAAAGTAGAGTTTTCTTCTCCTGAGTTCCTACCTTGTGGCTTCATCTAATGATGGCTTCCTTAGGGCTAGGGGTGGTTTTTCATGTGAGTAACTCTCAGAGGAAGAAAATGAGATTGCCATGTAATCGCTTCAGAGAGTGTGTTGGGATTAAACCCTTTCACCCAACCTTTTAGTGGTTCCATCAACCCGTCCATGAACAAGACCACCAATCTCCGCTCTAAGATGTCTGTTACCAACATGGATAGTCTTTGGAATTCTGTGATGTAACTATCCACAGGCCCCAACTGCCTTAGTTGCGCCAACTCCTTAAAATTGAGTTCTGGATCCTCCCCGTCAAATCGATCTATGAGCTTCTTGGTGAACTACGCATAGGAGGTTATCTGGTCATGGCCGAGAGTGACCATTCCATGATGCAACCATTCATGCATGACCCCTTCCAGGTGGAGTGCTGCAAACTTAATAGCTTCATCTTCAAGCATCGGGTTGAGTTGGAAGTAGGTATCTGCTTTTTGAACCCAGGCTCGTGTCGAGGTTGCTCTGGTCCCACCAAAGGATGATAGGTTGATCTTGCCAACCTTCCACTTGATGTCATTGTTATAGTGTCCATAATAGCCCCGACTTCTGCCACCCGAGTATTTCATCCAGAGCTCAACATAAACCTTGAAGGATATGTCCCCCTCAAGATTTGCATCCCTCCAATCTTGGTTCAACTATGCTTGTATCTCCTGGAAGGTGGGTTCTTTCTCCCCGCGGGGTGCTTTTGATTTCTGAGGAAAAGTTGGCATCAACGGTCGTGAATGTGAGTGTTGGACATTTGACCTTCTTGTGACCGAATCATCACCCTGCCCATTTTGTTCTCCATTCATTTTTCCCAAGGCTAATTGTCGTAAGGTTTCCTCCATGATTTGTTGTTGTTGCTCCCCTCTGATTATGGTGTCATTGAGCTGAGCTTGTCTTTTGGTTAGCTCCCTTAATAGTACCATGACTTCTCTTGCAAGATCTTGTGGTTCCCCCATTCGATCAATCAAACGGTACCTCCTTCGGGTGTACACTTGCATCCACTATACGACAGGTTGGCAAGATCACAAGCTCTGATACCACTGTAATGTTCTGAACTTGTACGGTGCAGATCAACCACACGGTGGAGGGGACACCCGTGCAGTGACTAGATGGACGTACATTAGGAGAGGAAGACTATACGGTAGGGGATAGAGAGCACGGTGTATGATGTAAATGTCATACAGTGGAGTAAGGGGAGGTGTACTATATAATAGTCGTACGGTGATGTCAAGCGGTCGGACGGTGGAGCCCAAAGGGTTGTACGACGGTGAGGAGGGTGTACGGTGTGGCCATAGGAGGCCATATGGTGGTGAGGGAGGTGTACGGTGGGGCCAAAGAAGGTTGTACGGTGGTGAGAAGGGGAGGGGTGGTAGTACGGTGTGTGGCTGTGAAGATGCAGAGGTACGATGAGCTTCAGCGGTTGTGTGGTGACCTTCCGGAGTAATGGATTCTGAATATTAGGAGTCCTCCTTATGCATGTAAACCAGATTAACAGAGATGTAGAGAAAATAAACAAGGATAAAATTCAAGATTTGTCAGATCCAGAATGAGTACAAATAAATAGAATAGGGTGAGGGGTGAATCTCACCAAAACTGCAAATACCAAATAGGGAGGGTCTTTCACCTCCAAAATGGTGGATACCAGAACTCCAATAGGAATTCGCACAGGAGAGAACAAAAATATCAAAATTCACATACCTACAACAATGACTAACTCGGCCATATATATGGGCTCCAGGAAGTTTCCCGAAGGGTTACAAACGGGCTGACACCAAAAAATTTATAACTAACTAATTAATTAAAGGGGCCCGAAATATATTATGAAGTACGGGGTCATACAATAAATTATTTAAATGGACTATTTAATTATATCGGGGACATTACATTATTTTTGAGACACCCGTTATGATGTTTTATCAGAAGTTTATCAGAGGTTATAGGTATTGATAAGGAGTTGTTTGAGAAAGTATTTGATCTGATTGATAAGGTTAATGAGTTGGTAAATGATCAAGTTTATATGATTGCTTTTGTGGTGAAAGTATTGGTAAATGATTTGATTAATGTGTTAAGCAAATATGATAAAGAGGTTATTAGATCTGATTAAAGAAGTTGAGACATTTGTTAAATGGTTTCAAATCTGAGAAGTTTTTTTTTGAATTAAAGTTTCAATTGATCTTAATACTGATTCACCCCCCCTCTTAGTATTAACTGGCTCCTCATAGTATTAACAATTGGTATCAGAGCTTTGGTCCTCTATGTGCAGAAAGCCTAACCGCTTGAGGAAAAGATTCTGAGGAATTCAATATGATGAAGAAAGAGGGTCCCAAGTTGAACAAGGATAACTACAAGATCTAGAAAAATAGAATGAAGATCTACATCAAAGGTCTCGGTGCACAATATTGGAAGCAAGTTGAAACAACATATGTTGCTCCTACTACTACTCCCTTGACACCGAATGAACTCAAAGAGCAACAAGATAACATACAAGCCCTAGAAGCTATTGTAAGTACTTTATCTAATTCAAAATATATTGATGTTCAAGTATTGGAAACTGCAGGTGAGGTTCGGGAAAAGTTAGAGACAATCTATGGAGGAGATGAGCATGTTCAAAGAGCCAAAGAGGAAATCTTGAGAGGAAATTTCAATGACATGAGAATTCTTGAAGGAGAGAATATTGCACAGTATGGTCAGAGAATCAAAGAAGTTGTTGGTGGCATATAGAGTGTTGGAAGCAAAATAGAAGATGATGCAATAGTATGTTAAATGTTGAGAACTCTTCAACCTCAGTATGCTATAAGAGTATCAGCAACCCAAGAACTTAGATCTATTTCAAAGGATAAGGTAATTGTTGATTCATTGATTGGTAAGCTTACAACTTTTGAGTTAAATAGTTTTGACAATAGTGTGACAAAATCTATTGAATCTGTCTTTAAAGCTTCTATTACTGGTTCTTCTGCTAGAAAAAGGAAAATATATATGTCAAAGTCATGAGTGCAAGATAAGTCATGGCAGTAACCAGGGAAATGAAGACAATGAAGATCAAGTGATGGAACTTGAGGCACTGTTAGCAAAGAGATTTCCAAGAGGCACTAGTAAGTATAAAGGAAAGCTACCTTTGAAGTGTTTCTCTTATAGTAAAATTGGTCATATTGCTACTAACTACCCTAACACCGATAAGAAAGAGAAGTTTAGAATATTCAAAGGAAAGGGAAAGAAACATTGTTATGTTGCAGTAGATGAAAGTGTGATTGATGAGGAGTCGGAAGAAGAAGATGACAATAAAGAAATTGTGTTTGTAGCCGTGAAGGAGAAACTATCAGATGAAAAGGCACTAGTATCTCATATGGAGAATAGTGATGAATGGATAATAGACAGTGGTTGCTCACACCACATGACCGGAGATAAAAGTAAGTTCATAACCCTTAATGAATTTGATGGAGGTGTTGTTATATCTGGAAATAACTCTCCTTGCATGGTGAAAGGTAAAGGTTCAATATCTCTAAATGGGAAGAGTAATGTTGATGATGTATTTTGGGTTGATGGTCTAAAGCATAATCTTTCAAATGTTGGTCAGCTCAATGATAAAGGTTATTTTCTCGAATTTAAGAGTGGAGTCTGCATAATTCTTGGAGGTAATGGTGAATTGATTGCTACTGGGAAGAAAACTAGAGGTAACTTATTCCATTTGAATAGTAATATTAATAATTGTCTGGTTGCAAGAATGGAAGACAGTTGGTTATGGTATAAAAGATGTTGTCATGTTAATTTTGATAATTTGGTTAAGATAAGCAAGTCAAGTGTTGTAAGAGGATTACCCCATCTTGTCGAACTTGATAGTGTGATATGCAAAGATTGTCAAATCGGTAAGATTACCTCTATTTATTTCAAGAGAAAGAATTGTATTTCTCATAATGTTTTAGATTTAGTACATACTGATCTGTGTGGCCCTGTAAGAACAAAGAGTTATTACGGTGATATGTATTTCATGATCTTCACCGATGACTATTCTAAAATGATGTGGGTGACATTTTTGAGAGAGAAATCAAAAGTATTTAATAAATTTAAAGCTCTGGTTGAGAAGGAAACTGGTCAAAACTTGAAGTGTTTAAGATCAGACCGAGGAGGTGAATTCACATATGATGAATTTATTAAGTATTGTGATGAACAAGGTATAAAGAGATAGATGTCTGCTCTGAGGACACCACAACAGAGTGACATAGCAGAAAGGATGAACAGAGCAATAGTTGAAGTTGCAAGAACCATGTTATTGCAAGGTAATGTATCCAAAATGTTTTGGAGAGAATCAATTAGTACTATTGTATACACTCTAAATTGGGTACTGGTAAAAGAGGTAACAATCAGACACCCTATGAGCTATGGTATGGAAAAAACCCTTGTGTAAGTTATTTCAAAAAATTTGGAAGTCAATCTTTTATTAAGAGAGATAACTACACTGAGAAATTTGATGTAAAATCTGATGAGGGAATTTTTCTTGGTTACTCTTCTAAGAGTAAGGCATATAAATGTTACAATAAGAGAACTAAGTGTAGTCACATAAATCTGTCCATTTTAATTAAATGAATATTTCGTATTTATTTGATTAAAAATCCACTAGCCATCAATTAATTAAATTAATATTTAATTAATTTATCCCCAAACATTCTTCTATTAATTAAATAAATTATTCAATTTATTTTAATTCATTCATTAAATCAAATTCTATTCAATTAAATAAATAAAATCAATTTATTTAATTAAATCCCCTTTTCCTCTTTTAAATAAATTAAATAAAACATTTATTTAAATCATTATCCCCCCCCACTTGCATTTTCCTACAAATGCAACTTGCACATATTTATTGAAATAAATGAATTTTTATTTTAAATAAAATCCTATTTTCCCTCACCCACCAAATCCACTTGCAAAAATCTAATCCCCTTCTAGATTCTTCTAACCCCTTCCTAATTAGCCTAATCCATCCCCTAATTATTGTCACATTCCTAAACAAAATGGAGTCACTTCTCAAAGACCCCAAAGTCTTTGATAACCATTAAAGGTTTTCAACCTTCAACCACTTAAATCCTCAAAGTCTTTGATAGCCATTAAAGGCTTCCAACTTTCAACCACTTAATCCCCCAAAGTCTCCAATAACCATTAATGGTTAATTCAACCCTCCCACATGGTTAAAACATTTGTTTTGACTCAACCTCTACCCAACCCAAGGGTCTCATCAAGCCTTTAATGCTTTGACCATGATTATCTCTTAATCATTTGCACAAAGGTTTATCCTTGCATTAACTCCTAATCCAGTGGGTAATCCTAATTTAGACTTGACCCTTAGCCTTTAGATAACCATGAGGTCTTCTCAGGCCTTTAATGCCTCCAACCTCTTTTCTCAACCCAATCCTGTGTTGACACTTGTCACTATTTCATTGGTGCAAATTGTGCACATGGATCCCCAACTTTCAAGCTTGACCCTTGATTAAACCTTTCAATCCTGGCCATCCATTGCTCCATTTTTCCTATAAATAGAGCCCATTCCTTCATAATCCAGATCCTGAAAACTTGTATGCATCTAAGCTATAGACATTTTAGAGAGCATTTTAGCATAGCATAACTAAATCTTGTCTTTTTGGTTAAAATACATCATTTTAGCATAAAAATAGCTTTTCATTTCATATTTGGAGCTATACTACAAATCTCAATCCTCCATAAGCATCCATAGTGCAAAAAGCTGCTGAGAGCTACACTATTTTGGAACTTGGAGAGGAGAGGAACAAGGGAGAAGGAACTAGGAGTATGTTAGGAGGTATTTGGAGATGCCTCATCATGTTTTCTTTGATAGTTAAATATGCTTGCATGCTTTTAGTCTCTCTTTTGGTATGCCTTTTTAGATTAGTTTTCGATTGACTAACACTAATGTTTTGTGTGTTTTGTGTTCTTTGATCTTAGACTAACCTTGTGCCATTTAGGAGGGCATCATTTGGTGAACCCGACGTGAATCGAACACGCAACCTTCTGATTTGTTTTTGAAAATTAACATTTTTTCTTGTTGAAACTGTCACACAGGTCGCGCTTCGGCGCTATTGAACACGTTCTAGCACTATCGACAATTTTTATTTTAGCGCTATTGTTGTTAAAATAGCGCTATTGTAAAAGTTTCGGTGCTATTGAAATTGTTTTAGCGCTTCTGGGATTCTTCTAGCGCTATTGGGAAAAGTATAGCGATTCTATCTTTCTGTCATTTCTACTCTTTCAGCGCTACCGTTTAAATTAGCGCTTCTGCTCAACGCAGACTAGCGCTATTATGTAAATTAGCGCTTCTATTAAAACACAGACTAGAGCTATTGCGACAGAGTGTCGTCTAAATTGACTTGTAACTGAAAAATTGAACATTTCAGGCTTGTGGAAGCCCCCCTCGTGAACACCAATTTTTACTAACTTGTTTTTGTTCATGCAGGTTAAACAACTCACTATAAAAGAATCACGAAATTGTCATTTAGTGCTTAAAAAGAACTTAAAACTACAAAACAAAACAAAAAAAAAAAAAGAGAAGTTTCATTGTTTTCTAGTTAGGACTCATCTTTATTTTTGGTGCTTAAAATCAACAACACAAAATTGATTTCCTTGCATCAATTCGGACCTAAAATTTACAAACCACACTTCAAATTTTGGTGCAAATAAAATACACAATCCACTTGTTTTTTATTTTTGCAAGCGATTTTTTTCCTTCAAGCAAAACGTGTTTTTCATTAAGTTGACCAGGATTTCCAAATTCTAGATTACAAAACACATTGCCTTTGAAAGTTAAAACGAACACCATGACTGTTGGAGCAACATCTCCAAATAGTTAAATCATCTTTGCAAATGCTGGATTAAAAAGAACAAGTGTTTTACGTATCTGGCACGCTTGTGCACAAAAGTCAGTCGAGTGGACCTACTTCTAACACACACTATCCTCTCCCTTGGCTCTCGTGGTCCTAGTTGCAAGAGAAAAGTGTTAGTAACGCTCACATTTTATCTTTTTAAGAGAGGCCTACCAAGGGATCGATACTCTTGGGAACGACCTCGAGCGGTAAATCCTTTGAGCCGCTATAGAAATCAGGTGAGAGCGAAAGCTATAGCCTTGGGTATAGTTGTTCCTATAGTGTAACTGGCCGAAAGGACAAATGGGCCCCACCACCAGTTACAAGGCTCTTAAGTGAGTCACTGCAGAATGAACTTATGTCCAAAAACATCGAACATGACTAAACACCTTTAAGTAGTAGCCCACCCGTTCTATTGATTGAGGATATTTGAGGTATAATTTAGTGCAAGAGCATAGAAGGTTTTGCTCCCAAGATACTCACCATACATATTTCCTTGAGTAGAAACATAGCTTTTTGAAAAGTCACTTGTGGCTTGATAAAAGTGGTGACTCCCCCATCATAGGGATCATCTATTTGTTATGCTCATGCAAGACTTAGTATATCACATCCTTACCTACCACGGCGGGATTCATAAGGTATGTAGTACCAAAGTCGAAGAAATATCAAGATGTGGGCTAAATTTATCACAACTGGCCATTTGACCTTAGGGATAAAAAGTGTTTGAAGTGTGTTCGTTTTACAGACCTAGTGCAAATTGAGCCGACTTCAGGCTTTGGAAATACACCTTAAAATAAATCTAAAAGAAGGGTCAAAAACAAGTCCAAGGATTGGGTTAACCTAGACCCATACTCATTTGTGCCTTTGAGGCTACAATTTTGTGTTTGTGTGCTTGCTTTGTTTTCTTGTCAAAGAAAAATCAGAGAATCAACCCCAAAAACAAAGTATTCATCCAACATCTGTCAACACAACCAAAAATACCAAAAACAAAGGGCAAACAACATAGAGTCACAACTTTTATGACCATTCTTCACATCTTGCGAAAGAAGAAGTGTCATCAGAATATAAACTTGAAAAGGAGACCATTGAGCTCAAAGGCTTTAATCAAAAGGAGGAAATTCTTCTATATCAATCGACAAATCTTTGTCTCCCATAGAGTCTTTCTACATCGCATGCATCTATACCTTCAAGGTAAAACAAACGAGTTTGATTCAGAATCATTGAACAGCAGAGCTTTTATGCAATATAGAGCTCTGAGTTATCACAAAAATCAAGGAGGAAAGATTAATCCCAACTTCTTCCCAAACATCTGTATCACCTACAACACAGCTCGAGAAGTGCCACCAACGCCTGAAAGGGAAGAGATAGAGTTTGTCCCATTTGTAACACAAAGTTTTTATTGAAGTTGAAAACATTTCATCCATTATCTCACTCATACATCATCACTTCATCATCAATCCATTCCAACTCTCAAAACATTAAGAGGTTCTTGTCCCAAAATTCTCTTTTAGATATTGCTTGAAATCAAACACATCACATCACTTTTTAGATTGTTTCTACATCTAGGATAAGCTCATCCTAAGAAACACATCTACGCAGGTTAAAACTAGTTCATGAGTGAATCCTCTCATTACTAGGTAGTTGAATCTGTAACACATCTCAGATTTCTCTACACCTTATCACATCAAATCTTATCACACAATTAAGCAATTCAAAAAAGGAATTTCGGTAACATCTACCTTAAAAGTGCTAGAGATCTACATACCACCAAACCACTAAATCATCAATCCTTCATCAAACAACTCACCATCATCTTCAATCAACTTCAAACAAAACTCATAAACAAAATGGCTCAAACCCGATCACGATCAAGGCAACGAGAAATAGAAATTGAGGAAGAAGAGGACAACCTCAATGAATTTCAAGAAGCACTTGGAGGAAATGTGAATGACGAAAACCTAAGTACTCCCACTCCTTCAACAATCGAAAGGGTTCAGCATAACCCTCATTTTAACAAATTATTTGATGAAATACTAAGGAGCAATGTGGATGCTCACTTCTTAAAACTCGCTCAAGAAGGAGCCAAACTCCCCTTAGACTTTGATCTTGCCCAATTAAGACAAGCATCAGAAAGACAAAGTCGCCATGAGGAGGAAAGAGGTAGAAATCACACTAGATATAACATTCCTCGAGGTAACCCACCACCTCCTCCTCCAAATGAAATGGAGATGTTGCGGCAACAAGTCGAGAATCTCGCCCAACAACTTCATAGTGGTGTTAAGACCAATCAATTTTCACTTAACGACATCTGTCCCTATCCGTTTGATAGGAATCTTTATATGCCACCCTTTCCACGCGGGTTCGAAACACCAAAATTCAAAAAATATAGAGGAAAGGGACATCCCCGTGATCATGTCCGAGAATTTCATTCCGCTTGTCTTGAAGTGGCTTATGAGGACACATACCTAATGCGCCTTTTTCCCCAAAGCTTGGGAGGAACAACCACATCATGGTTTTCCCGACTACCAGGTGGCATTAGAACATTTGAGGAACTCATCCAGAAGTTCCTATCTCATTACTCTTATAATATTGAACACGACATCACCATGGCTGATCTATGCAACACCAAACAAAAACCAGGTGAATTATTCTCAGTATTCCTACAACGATGGTGCCAAATGTCTAGCAGATGTTCTCTTCAGTTACCTAAATGAGAACTAGTGGAAATTTTCATTTCCAACTTAAACGAAGAAATGGAATTTCACCTGGATGTCAAAGATACAGACTCTTTTAACGATATGATCACCAAGGGTATAAAATGTGAACGGGCACTCATCAAAAAAGGACTCATCAAAATCTTTAATGAACCCAAAGATGGTCCTCGCCCGCGCTTCAATAGTGATAAACCAAACTTCTGGAACAAGAATAAGAATATCATCAACGATGGGGTTGTGGATGCTCGGACTGTCCAAAATGCACAACCTGTGGTTCGGTTTGCAGGACAAAATCCTCCACCTCAAAATAACACAAATGTTCCTTCTAATCAAGGTCGCATCACGTCTCATGATGAACCAAGACCTCGTCAGCAAAAACAAAAACGCACATACACTCCCTTAGGGGAACCCATTGAAACAGTGTTGCGACAACTCCTCTCTCAAAATTTGGTCACTCTACATAAGCTATCAAACTATGAGCCTCAGGTCAAACCGGCATGGTGGAGAGATACTGAACACTGTGAGTTCCATCAAGGAAGAGGACACAAGACAAGTAATTGTCACCGATTGAAAGATCTCATTCAGGATCTTATTGACCGAGGAGAAATTGAAATTGAAGGGCATGACCCAAAAACAACCAATAATGATCATCAGATGTTCAAGAATCCACTTCCATCGCAAGATCAAAGGGGTCCTTCCACTTCCAGACGAGGTCCTGATACCACTGATTATACGCAAGCTGCGTATAATTACACTGTCAATCACCTGTATGATGCCAGTGAACAAATTGCAACTATCACCTTCAAAAATCCCACCTCAAATTGCAATGTTGTTACACGTCATGGCAAGGTCACCATAAAGGCAGCTCCACAAGGCACCACCTCCATGCCAAAGCAGTACAATCTTGTGGAACAATTAGACAAAACCCCTGCACTTATATCCATTTTGGAGCTTTTGCGTCTGTCACCCTCTCATAAAACTATCTTGGATCAAGCACTCCAAGAAGCGTCAGTCCCTGCAAACCTAAATACGGACCAATTTCAAGCCATGGTTGGAAGTCTAAAGTCATCACCTTGTCTCACTTTTTCTGAAAGTGACAACTCTTCCTTCCAACAACCTCATAATGCTTCACTACACATTGAAGGCTTTGTCAACCAACACAGGATCAAGCGAGTCTTGATCGATAATGGAGCAGGCCTAAACATTTGTACACTATAGTTAGTCACAGCATTGGGATATGCAGTAGAATCAGTAGATCCTCGCAAGAAGATCACCATCAAGGCCTATGATGATGCAGAGCATTCATCCAAAGGAGCTGTGGTACTACCAATCCGAGTTGGCCCTGTGGTAAAGCACATAATTTGCCAGGTTCTGGACCTTCCTCTGCCATATAATCTATTATTAGGGAGACCTTGGATACATGCCATGCAAGCCGTTCCATCTACCTACCATCAATGTATCAAGTTCCCACATAATGGTGCAGAGATCACAATCCTGGGCAATGCAAATCCTTTTGCATTTTGCCATAATATCAGCCATCAACCAGAGATTACTGTTCCTAATAATAGGGAAGCCATTTCCTCCACATCATATGTAAATCCTGCCTCTCTTAACACTCTTATACCCAAGCAAGAAAAGCTTAAGATGAAAGTCGCAGAGGAAGGTCCTGGAGAATACAACTTGAGTCAGCTCTTTTGTGTGGGACAAATGCCCACTTCTCCTAGAACACATGGTAAACCACAGCAGTTACTCCAGCAACCACTAATCACGCCTGCATGTGCCTTAACGCCTTTCATCCTTGGAAAGAGTCAAGAGGAAGAGACACAAGATGAGGACCTAGCGGAATGGATCTATAAAGATCCCATCACCACTCACAAACCGCAAGTTACACTTCCTACGGAACAGTATGGTAAAGGCCTCCTCATTATGCAAAGAATGGGGTATGATGGTCAGAGTGCTTTGGGATCCTACAAACAAGGACGACATGAACCACTGCTGCCGGAATTCAAGCCCAAAGGAAATACAAGCCTCGGCTTTGAAAAAGAGATCTTCCCTAAATTAAAATTCAAAGGGAAACCCAGCAAACCATTTTGCCCACCTACTGCAAAGAGGACACCTTTCATAATCAAAGCACCATCAAGCACTATCCCCACTGCTCCATCGAGGCTCACAACTCCACCATCACCAATGTCACTCATCCCATCAAACGAACTCGTAATTCCATCAGCGGCACCATTAGCAGCAGCAACTGTATCAAAACCCGCAACAACATCTATGGCATCAGTAGTTCCAGCAGAAGTCACTGAGTCAAGATTGCCAATACTTCCAGTGACAAATCCTTTAAACCCCATCACGGTTCCTGCCACATCGATTACTACAAAGATACATAAACCAATCACACCTGCCGTGTTTAACTCTAAAGACATCCCAGTATGGTATAGCAATCGGATGTTGGAGAGTGATTCAGAGACCGACTCACATGAGTGGGAATTTGATTCTGTACAGCTTAACACTTCAGATGAGGAAGACACAACACCACCTCCGCCCCGCAAATACATCCCTATTTACGGAGAAGCACAGATAAAGACCACTTGGGTACCTAAGCTGGAAACATCTTCCACAGACCCTAAGTCTCATCCTACGCCTGATTCTGATAGGGAGAGTACCATCAACGACCTTCACCACACTGTCTTAACCCTCACTGATACATCTAACGAACTTAATCTAATTGATGAAGTAATGCCCATTATCCACCCTGAACTCATCGAATGGAACCAACCAAATCCCCCATGTCTTGACCTCTTCCAAAACGATGAGGCTATCATTGACTTTTTGGAATTACGGGATAATCTACCAAGCGGGGATCACAAAGCTAGATTCGCCATTCAACTTAATAGCGCAGCATACTTCAGGGCGGATGCCAAACCCTTCAGCTGCAAAAATATAACATTAAAACATGGATCTTCTAGTGAAAACCACGCTGTGGCACTGTTTGATCCGACAACAGTAAAAAGAAAGAGCGTATCCAATGGTGAAAACCTCTCTGAGGCGCCTAAGGATGAAGGGTTTGACATTTTCCCTGCTAGTACACAACAGGAACGATCAGCGATTCTTATCGAGGAAACCAAAGAATACAATGTGGGGACTCCTGAAAACCCTCATATCATACATCTGGCATCTCTTCTCACTCTAGAGGAACAACCTCAATTCATAGAGTTCTTCCAGCAGCGTCAGATCAACTTTGCATGGTCATATGCAGACATGCCTGGGCTTGATCCAGATTTAGTTATGCATCATCTCACAGTAGCAAAAGGAGCCAAACCTGTCAAGCAAAAGCTTCGTAAGATGCATCCTCAGATTGTCGTGCTCGTCAAAATAGAACTTAAGAAACTCCTGGATGTTGGTTTCATTAGACCAATTGATTATGCAGAATGGATCTCCAACATTGTGCCAGTCGGCAAACCCAAAGGGGGCATCCGCATTTGTACTGACTTCAGAGATCTGAATAAGGCATGTCCTAAGGATGACTTCCCTCTACCAAATATCGACATCATAGTAGATTTAATAGCAGGACATGCCATGCTTTCACTCATGGATGGCTTTTCAGGATACAATCAAATAAAGATCGCACCAGAGGACCAACATAAGACAGCCTTCACATGTCCATGGGGCACATACTGCTGGAATGTAATGCCTTTTGGTCTAAAGAATGCAGGAGCGACCTATCAAAGAGCAATGACCACCATCTTCCATGACATGATGCATACTATGATGGAAGATTATGTGGATGATTTACTAGCAAAATCACTTACTAGAGAAGGACATCTTCACATCTTAGATAAAATCTTTGATAGACTGGAACAATACCATGTTCGACTCAACCCAAAGAAATGTGTCTTTGGAGTGACCTTCGGGAAGCTTCTAGGATACATTGTCTCAAGCAAAGGCATTGAGGTCGATCCAGCAAAGGTTAAGGCAATAATGGACATGCCACCTCCAAAGAATATCAGTCAGCTAAGGACACTACAAGGACGGCTTCAATCAATCCGAAGATTCATTGCACAATTGGCTGATAAGTGTCACCCGTTCACACACCTACTACACAAGAACATCCGCTTTCAATGGGATGACAGATGCCAACAAGCATTTCAGGCACTTAAAGACTATCTCATGAATCCACCCTTGTTGATGCCACCAGATCTAAGTAGACCATTGTTACTTTATATCTCAGCAACAAGTACAGCACTGGGTGTGCTACTGGCACAACATAATGCAGAAGGTAAAGAGTGTGTTGTATACTACATCTCTCGCACACTGGTTGGCTATGAACTCAATTACACACCTATTGAGCGAGCTTGCCTAGCAGTAATCTTAGCAGCCACTAAATTGCGGCACTATTTGTTGACACATAAGGTACAACTCATTGCAAAGATTGATCCACTCAAGTACTTACTCAGCAAAGCAGCATTGACAGGTCGCTTAGCCAAATGGGTAATGATTCTAAGTGAATTTGACATCGAGTATGTGGACCGTAAAGCTATCAAAGGGCAGGTCATTGCAGATCAGTTGGCCGATGCACCACTCATAGGCGATCATCCCCTCATTTCCAATTTTCCAGATAAAGAGATATTCATGCTCACAGAAGTACAACCATGGAAACTATATTTTGATGGGTCATACACTAGGCATGGCTCGGGGGCAGGCATTCTATTTATCACACCTCAAGGTGATAGCATCCCGAAGTCTTATAGCCTCACATTTCCATGCACAAACAACATAGCAGAGTATGAGGCCTTGATCACAGGACTCAGGTTAGTCGTACAATGGAAATTACAAGAACTACAAGTATATGGCGATTCCCAACTAGTCATTCGACAAGCAACAGATGAATATCAAACCAAGGATGATAAACTCATGCCATATAAGCAAATGGTGGACACTCTAAAGACATCATTTACTACTATCACTTTTGAGCAGATACCAAGAGAATCGAGCTGTTGACGCTATGGCTACCATCGCATCTCTCCTAGATCTTCCACAGAATTCAACACGCTACGAGTTCTTGGTAGAACAGCTTTGGATCCCCGCTTATGATATCCCCAAATCTGAAATGATATGTCGCCTTGTTGGTTCCGAATCCCCATGGTACGGTGAGTTCTACACCTATCTCCGCGATCATACCCTTCCTCCCAACCAATCAAATAACCAACGAAAAACCTTCATTCGCCAAATTGCTCGATATACCATTATTGTCGAAACCCTATACCGACGTAGTCTTGATGGTACTCTCCTTCGATGTCTGGAACAAGGTGAGATAACAAAGGCTTTGGAAGAGGTACATGAAGGAATTTGTGGGACTCATTCAAGTGGTCCATCACTCGCCAAGAAACTCCTGCGAGCTGGATACTATTGGCCATCTATGGAAAAGGATTCCTACTACTTTGTCAGAAAATGCAAGAAATGTCAAGTTCATGGCGACCTAATACATGCACCGGCTCAAGAACTGCAACCAATCACAACACCATGGCCTTTCTGTCAATGGGGCCTTGACCTTGTGGGTAAGATTCATCCATCTTCATCCAATGGCCATAAATTCATTATTACCACCACCGAATATTTCACGAAGTGGATCGAAGCTGTTCCACTTACCCAAGTCACTGGCAAGCAGATCGCCTCATTCATCCTCAACTACATCATCTGCCGGTATGGTGTACCCATGTCCATCGTCACAGATAATGGTCTTCCTTTCAAAAATCAGGATGTCCGTGAGCTTTGTGAGAAATTTCATATCCAACATCGCTTTTCCACCCCATATTACCCACAAGGCAATGGTCAGGCCGAAGCATCCAATAAAAACATATTGAGAATCCTAAAGAAGACAGTCAATGATGCCGGTCGTGATTGGCATGTTCAATTGAATCCAGCGCTATGGGCATATTGAACTAGCATTCGAACCCCTACAGGCGCAACTCCTTATTCGTTGGTCTATGGTGCAGAAGCTATCTTACCTATTGAGGTCAAAATACCATCCTTACGAGTTTCATTGCACAATCTCATCGATGATGAAGCATACAGAGTATCCCGTCTTCAGGACTTAGAGTTACTTGATGAGAAGCGACAAGCTGCATACAATCACCTCAAAGCCTATCAGCAGCGCATGAGTAGAAGCTACAATCACCGAGTTAGATCTCGTACATTTGAGGTAGGTGATCTTGTTCTTCGAGAGAATCCTCGCAACCAACCAAACAGAGAACATCAAGGCAAGTTTGAATCAAATTGGCTCGGCCCATATGTTGTCACTGCTATATTCGGGTCCGGGGCATATCAGTTGGCTACATCAAATGGAGAACCGCTCGCAGATCCAATCAATAGCATGCACCTCAAACGGTTTTATACCTAAGGTGTACAAAGCGTTAGGCTCCCCTACATATCAGAAAAATACCAAAAACATTCAGAAAAATGTCATGAAGAAAATACAAAAACATTCAAAAAAGTAAAGAAAAATCATGCATCCAAACGGTGAACAAACACTCTGGTGGCACCTTGGGTAAGTACGGTGGTGAAAACCTGGCAAACAGGCGCCACTCGTACAGGCTATGGCTCCATTATCTTTCAGGCTCATTGCGATCACATTCATACATACACACATCCATCCATCTAACCATGGCTTGTTATTTGATCTGTAATCCAAGAAAGTACTTCATGCATCTGGCATCCCACTTTTTCATAAATCATGTCCAACTTGGGGGCAATGCCCTTACAATCTAGATGATGGAAGTGGATTCTACATTACTGGTGATTCATTGGCAAAAACATTCAAAAATGTCTCAACAAAAATACCAAAAAACATTCAAAAACAATACAAAATCCAAAAACATCGGAAAACCCATCAAAAATCACACAAAAACATGGCAACACCTTGTACATATTTATCCGATCAGATACAAAATAAACATTGACAACTACTCACACACTGACCACTTATCAATCGACCACACAATCAACATCAACACTCAAAAACTGTCTTCAACAAGGATGCATCCTTCCTTATCAAAAACAAAGACAAGATGATGTTTTCTTTGACAAGAAAATTATGTTAAGCTATCAAATACTTGGTTGATTTATGAGTACAATCATTTGTTTATCTGTATCGGGATCTTTCAGCATTGATTTGTATCGTTTGCGCATTATTTCCGATGAAGTTCTGGGGCATGTACTAATGGTGTCTATGTGGGAAGTTCACCAAGCTACGTGATCATAGGCAAAAATGCAGTCCTAGATCACTACGGCTTGCTGACTACAGCGTATACCTCGACCATATGAGCATGATCCATTACCAAGGATCCTTATTCTTTATTCTTTATGTATATATACTGTTTGGTTGCAGGTACAATACTCATTCTTTGGTTCCTCCTACCTCATCCAAACTGGATAAAGGTGTTATCTCTTAGTACGGTATGCACTTGTCTCAGGATATGATCAGCCTAAGATCAAGGAGGACGATCCAAGTCATGCACAAAAGGAGATAATCCTTTTCTGTTCCGCAAGCAATACTCAGGTCAACTTGATCCCTTATATCAAGTTGCTTGTATTAACTTGCTATATAAAATCCATGTAAGGAATACTCAGGTCATCTTGAATCATTATGTCAAGATGCTTGTATTCTCTTTCAACATTTTAAAGCTCAATGATGAAAATAGAGCATTATGGATCGTCATTTCATCTCATCTGTTTATATATTGCATTCCGTTGCATATCACCCATCCGTTCACTTATTCATATAGAGGTTTTATATGCAAAAATGAGAAAATTAAGCTGGTCTTGGATACAATCATGATCGAGTACTCTAATACATCATCAATGCATCATACAAAGTCTTAAAAACCTTGCATTCCTCATGATCATATCATCCTTACATTTAGTTGCATCTGGCATTAAACATTTAGTTGCATCTTGCATTAAACATTTAGTTGCATTTTGCATTAAAACTTCATGTCATTTTTTTTTTTTAACTTTGCATATAGCTCATTTTCTTGCCATTTAGTTTTCATTAATCATTTTTGTAGCATTGCATCAATCATAAATAATTAGATTTATTCATGGGATCAAATTGTCTTTGGTTGTTTTAAATCATTTACTAAGCATTTCATCCAGTGTAAATTATCTATTATTATTTTATTAAAAACTTTTCATCATTTATCATTTACATTCATTTCTCTATTGTATCACATTGCATAGTATCTTCTTATGCTCATTGTAAGATTCATTCACATTGCATTCATTATCATTACATTAAGGTGCAGTTATTATACTCATTAGTTATAGTATCATCCCATTATCATTTGTATTTACAAACATATTTTAAACGCATTTTAGATTCATAAGACCATTTTGTTTACAAAACATTGGTTCATACCATTTCATATATCCATTTTACGTATGCATTCATTTAAAACACATTATCATATAAACACTTGTACTTTACATTTGTTTATCCGTATGCATTCATAAAACACATTATCATATAAACATTTGTACTTTACATTTGTTTATCCATCTGCATTCATTTAGGCATCATCATATAAACATTTGTACTTTACATTTTGTTTCTCCATATTGCATTCATCTAAACACATCTAGATGCATATTCATACATAACATCATTCATTCAAACATCGTCACATAAATCATCTCATCATTACATTGCAAATAGGAAACATCAAAAATCATGTTCATGCATCAAGCATAAGCATATATCATCATCATGGCATTCCATACATAAAGCATTACATCACAAATCAAATACATCATATATATATAAACCTGCATTCATATGTCAGTATACAACATCATAAATCATCATAAAAACATGCATAAAAAGAAACATATCATCAATGCATACATATACACATATCCATCTCAACAATAAATCATCATCATGCATAAACATCCATACATCATCACATGCATAATCATCACAATATGGGATCTCCTCATATATATCATCTCATATATCAGAGTACAATGAAGTCTACAAAAATCGGCTACCAAGAGCCATCCAAGATACAGTCCAAAAATAGACAATGATACAATACATGTATGCAAAAATGCTCTCTCAAATGCCACTCTGGCCAGATGTTGTACCACCACCACCCCTACCTACTCCACCGCTGGTACCTGCCCCACCTGATCCATCTCTCCGTGGAGGCCTCATCAAACCCCCACTCCCTCCTGCATCTCCTGATCTATCCCGCCTCAAAGGACCCATCACTCCCCCACTGCTCTGCATCCTCTGTGATCGCTCGGATCTCGTCTGCCGCATCTGGGTATAACTGAGAGCTCGCTGACTGAGTGGCACCACCTGCTCATATAAACCTCGCCAGTACTCTATCTTAGCCTGTGCTCGCCCAAACTGCCTCATAATCTCCCCTGTAGGACCCTGTGCTCCTACTCCCGCTCGGACTCTCTCCTGCAGCTCCGCCAATCTCTCCACCGCAGTATCTCTCTCCCGCAGCACCACTGTCAGCTCTGACTCATGTGCAAATAGTTGCACATCCCTAGCTGCTATCTCCTCCTCTAATCTCTCCACCCAGGTCTGCAAATAACCTATCATATGCTCCCGCAGATCCCCAGTAGCTCCCTCCCCCATGTCCATGGCTGCCGCACCTGTATCACCCCCTCCACTAGGTCCCTCCCCTGCACCACCCTCCCCTGCACCTATATCCATCGGGATCTCTCTCTCCATCCCCCTCCCACTCAGCTGCACTCCTCCCTGCATCAACGGTCCCTTTGATATCTGAAGAGGTAGTCCACCTCTCCCTCTCCACTGCCTCGGCATCCCCAAACCTCCTCCACCTCCTCCTCCTCCTCCACCTCCTCCTCCTCCTCCTCCACCACCTCCTCCTCGGCCTCCTGCTCTTCGTCCCCGTCTCCGTCCTCTCTCATCCTCAAAAGATGGGATCGGCTCTGCCGGGTCTGATATTCGTAGGATCGGGTGCGCCACCCGATACTGTGTATACTCTGCTGTCACACCTGCATCCACGACCCTCGATCGTAAGTCGCATGGCCTCGCCTGCAGTGTCTGAAACTCTGCCAGTGCCTAATCATACGGTAGCACTAGACCCCATGCATACCGCTCCCGAATCACTCGTGCATACTCCCCTGATCCGCTAGGCAGTCCCTGCTGCCATCCGAACTGCCTCATCACTCGTCCCGACACCTGTCTCTCCACATGATAAGAGGTACTCCCAATGAGGAATCGGGTCATGAAGCAATACGGTAGTGCCTCCGCATCATCCTCCCATGGCTCACACTCCAAGTATGGCCGCCAGATCACCGCATCTAGGTCATCCAATGCTCGCCGCCACCACTCTAACTTCCCCAAGTGGGGCTGACTCATCATGCCACTATACATAAACATGTATGGCTGATCCACGGCTCAGAATCTGAGACTCACTAGTCGAGTCACTGGTAAGTGCTCCCATGCCCACACATGCAGCAGCGTCATGCCCACTGCTAAAGAACCCCGCCCTCTGTACACTACCTCGTGTAACTCCTGGCACATGTGCGCTAACACGCACGGCCCCCATGCAAATCAGGTCCCCTCAGTCATCATCATCTCTATAACCTGTCCCCATCCCACCACCAATCCATGTGACCGTCTGTCTGGACACAGCAGTCCTCCCACAATCCCTGACAAAACTGCTGGAAGGGGCTCATATAGTGCAGCTATATCCTCCCATGCGATCGAGCCATCATCAATGTATACATCCTCCTCAAAAATCCTCTGACAAGACACCGTCCCCAGGATCTATCATATGTCACCAGCTCCCCCCGAATCGGAATCCGAAGGATACGCTACACGTCCTCTAAGGTCACCGTCATCTCTCCCTGGGCTAGATGAAACGTGCACGTCTCACTATGCCATCGCTCTGCCAAGGCTGTGATCAGGCCGTGATTCATCTGAATCATAGGCATGTGCATCACCTCGTACAGGCCAGTAGCTGCAATACAGTCTATCTCTATCTGTGTCAACTGATCTCGCAATCCCTGTGTCGCGGGGTGGCGCTCGCGTAACTGCAACACGCGCAGATCCTCCTACACATAGACATTCATCCAACCACCATCAGTTGTTTTGTTATCAAACTTTCTTAAGTTTAAACCTAGACTATCATCGGATACTTTGATCAAGTATCTTCGGGTCTCAACAGGTAAGCAATCATGGCCGCCTAGACTTCAACAGGCATTTATTCTAACAAATGACCTCAGTCTCATCGGGCTGCTATGGTTCAAAACAACTCCCACTTCACCTCGCCATCCATCAATCGTTAGGCATCAGGAGATTTATTTTGTCCGACATTGGGGCATCTCGTTATCCTAAGGCAAAAGCGTTATTTTATCTACAATAGTGCTAGTTCTACACAATAGCGCTACATCAACATCAATAGCGCTACAACAACATCAATAGCGCTCAAAAAGCTCTACAATAGCGCTACAACAACATCAATAGCGCTCAAAAAGCTCTACAATAGCGCTACAAAAACAAAAGCGCTCAATCTGCTATACAATAGCGCTATTACACATCAATAGCGCTCAATTAACCCTACCATAGCGCTACTTTGTCAAATGCGCTAAAACTTGCCTGCATTAGCGCTAATTCATACAAGAGCACTCAAACCAGACTACAATAGCGCTATTGCGGCACAAAAGCGCTAATTCATGGAGCAAAAGCGCTAAAACCATAGTTCTAGCGCTCTTGCTCTGACTTGACTTGGACTCAGCTAAAAACCTATCAAAAATGCTTGAAAAGTAAGTTTTCGACTTTGCGTACCGCTAGTCCGTAGTCGGTTGGGCGCTGGAACCGTCGGACTCGCTCGAATCTGTGCTCGGTGATCGGAATCGGCATAGTAGCTCCTCCTTGCTCCTCCAAATGTCACTGTCAGAGCTCTCGTTTTCAACTGGTCGCAGTCACAAATGGTCCTGTTTTCACCCCTTTCACCCCATTTATACCCCCCCGTCGTCACCGTAACTTCGCCCCGCTCATCGCCGTGGTCCCCGTGAACTTCTCGAGCCCCCCATTTCTCCATGTTTCCCCCGTTTTCTTCTATTTTTCCCCAGTATGCCTAACTTCTTCTCTTCTACCACCCTGCCAATTTTCATTCTTTTTCGAGAGATCGCCCGATTTTTCGAAATTTTTCGGCCCATCTCTCGAGGGGGCATACCACCCATTAAATTTACATTTTATGGGGCATTTCTTCACACCAGTTTTTCTTTCTTTGAAATGACGCGATAAACCGCACCGTCTCAAAGAGGGGCAAATGTAGTCACATAAATCTGTCCATTTTAATTAAATGAATATTTCGTATTTATTTGATTAAAAATCCACTAGCCATCAATTAATTAAATTAATATTTAATTAATTTATCCCCAAACATTCTTCTATTAATTAAATAAATTATTCAATTTATTTTAATTAATTCATTAAATCAAATTCTATTCAATTAAATAAATAAAATCAATTTATTTAATTAAATCCCCTTTTCCTCTTTTAAATAAATTAAATAAAATATTTATTTAAATCATTATCCCCCCCCACTTGCATTTTCCTACAAATGCAACTTGCACATATTTATTGAAATAAATGAATTTTTATTTTAAATAAAATCCTATTTTCCCTCACCCACCAAATCCACTTGCAAAAATCTAATCCCCTTCTAGATTCTTCTAACCCCTTCCTAATTAGCCTAATCCATCCCCTAATTATTGTCACATTCCTAAACAAAATGGAGTCACTTCTCAAAGACCCCAAAGTCTTTGATAACCATTAAAAGTTTTCAACCTTCAACCACTTAAATCCTCAAAGTCTTTGATAGCCATTAAAGGCTTCCAACTTTCAACCACTTAATCCCCCAAAGTCTCCAATAACCATTAATGGTTAATTCAACCCTCCTACATGGTTAAAACATTTGTTTTGACTCAACCTCTACCCAACCCAAGGGTCTCATCAAGCCTTTAATGCTTTGACCATGATTATCTCTTAATCATTTGCACAAAGGTTTATCCTTGCATTAACTCCTAATCCAGTGGGTAATCCTAATTTAGACTTGACCCTTAGCCTTTAGATAACCATGAGGTCTTCTCAGACCTTTAATGCCTCCAACCTCTTTTCTCAACTCAATCCTGTGTTGACACTTGTCACTATTTCATTGGTGCAAATTGTGCACATGGATCCCCAACTTTCAAGCTTGACCCTTGATTAAACCTTTCAATCCTGGCCATCCATTGCTCCATTTTTCCTATAAATAGAGCCCGTTCCTTCATAATCCAGATCCTGAAAACTTGTATGCATCTAAGCTATAGACATTTTAGAGAGCATTTTAGCATAGCATAACTAAATCTTGTCTTTTTGGTTAAAATACATCATTTTAGCATAAAAATAGCTTTTCATTTCATATTTGGAGCTATACTACAAATCTCAATCCTCCATAAGCATCCATAGTGCAAAAAGCTGCTGAGAGCTACACTATTTTGGAACTTGGAGAGGAGAGGAACAAGGGAGAAGGAACTAGGAGTATGTTAGGAGGTATTTGGAGATGCCTCATCATGTTTGCTTTGATAGTTAAATATGTTTGCATGCTTTTAGTCTCTCTTTTGGTATGCCTTTTTAGATTAGTTTTCGATTGACTAACACTAATGTTTTGTGTGTTTTGTGTTCTTTGATCTTAGACTAACCTTGTGCCATTTAGGAGGGCATCACTAAGAAAATTGTTGAAAGTGCTAATGTAAAAGTTGATGATCTATCTGATAAGTCTAAAGGTACAAGTAGATCAAAACCTGAAAAGGATGATAATGAGGAAAAGTTTGTGATGATTGAACTAGAAGCAAAGAATAATGAAGAACCAGCAAATGCAGAATAGATGCTCAACCAATGAGTGATGACAGTGAGGAAGAAGATGAAGAACATGATGAAGAAGATGCAGAACCAACACAGCCAATACCTAGATATGTCAGATTGAATCATTCACAAGAGTAGATAATTGGTGAAAAGAGGCCAATTGATCGATAAGAATGATAGAACATGATAGGAACAAACAGACTGACAATCAGAGACCGGATGCACGAAGGACAAGCAATTGAAGGTGCAAAAGACCGTGACCAACATGAGATGGAGAGAGTGCACGTCCATCTATGCACTAACAAAGATCTATAAATGAGACAAAGAGAGTGAAAATTGCTCATTTGCACTAGCCAAAGAGGAGGATTTGTTGCTCTGGAAAGGGATACTTGCAGAGAGATGGTGAACATTCCAATGGCAGATCACCTTGGAGAATGTGTACGCATGTACAGACGATCGGATGACGCAGGAGCAGTGGTATGTATCTCAAAAACCCATGTTTTCAATTTTATGAATTTGACTTGCTTGCGGGACATTGCGGGACCCACAACAAAGGCAAAAACTCACTTTTGCGCTTGTGTAGGGCGAATCTTGCACTTGTGTAATGTCTTTTGTGCTTGTGTAGGGGGACACAGGTGCAAGATATGTGACACAGGCACAGGATACACAACACAGGTGCAGTTGTGCCCTGGTAACTCAATTTAGGTCAAAAACAACATGCAAATGACCCGGAAAGGGGGGATAAGGGTAGGATAGGTCAGAATAGATGAAAAACACCCTGATTTAGACATGAACTAAGGAAATGCAACCCATAGGAGAAAACCCTAAAACTGACAAAATATGCCCCAATTGTGATGCAGAGTCGACAGTATCCATTGATCACGCGGGAGAACCGACCAGACTGCTTCATGTTACGACATAGACTCAGGAGCACGGACAGAGATACATTAGCAGGACTTGGGATATACTATATCACATTCATTCCCAAGATTAGGGCAAACACAGGACTGCTTACCGCATTGGCAGAGCGATGGCATTCAGAGACCTCCTCATTCCATCTGGCGACTGGAGAGGCGACTGTGACACTAGAGGACATATGGCGTATCCTCCGCATTCCGATTCCTGGAGAGATGGTAGAGTATGACCCAGTGATAGGGAGAGATGCATTGTGTAGATTATTTGAGTGCGACGCAGATGATCTAGATATCGTAGAGAGAGAGATTGGCTGGGAGACCATGGCATCAGAGTATGATCGGCGATATGTGGTGATAGTCGTGGTGATAGCATGTCTACTAGTAGGGGACAGACGAGGACATGGATTCCCTATTGGATGGGGAAGAGTGCTAGAGCAGATGGCGATAGAGGGGATGGTGTACGCATGGGGACCATGTGTACTGGCTATGCTATATTTTTAGTTGCATCAGATAGCATATCAGGGAGTGCAGACTTTGAGTTGTAGAGTCACATTGTTACAGGTATGGGCATTTGAGCACATAGCCATATGTCGACCGATTGCAGAGAGACAGGTATTACCACATCAACCATATGTGTACTGCTATGGGGGAGCACTAAGATAGGGTCCGTTTGGATACATACTGTATTGGCGACATGAGCTAGATAGATTGAGAGAGTTCACATGGAGGCCATATCGTGATTGCCCTAGATGGTCAGATGACAATGATGAGCTACCGTATTGTAGATAGGAGAGGTACTTGATCGAGCGACCAGTGAATCGCCAGAGAGTGATTGAGATGTACCTGCCAAAGAGTCAAATGACAGTTTGGAGAAAGGCAGGATATACCTAGGAGGACTGCACACTTTGCCCGATCTCACAGAGAGACGAGTCAGTGGGGGAGTATGATTCAGCCACACATAGCATATGCTGACTTCACACAGCTACACCAAAGACAGTGGGATTGGAGATCAGATGTGCAGGGCTACCATAGCGAGTCAGCATGATCATATTGCCACTTTAGAGAGATAGAATGCCATCTTGAGGACAGAGCAGGATCAGTTCAGAGCGGAGATAGCCAGACTCACAGTGGCTCGAGATGCAGCAATAACTTAGGCACAACGAGAGGCACAGAGAGTCACTGAGTACATTGGGTCGATTAGGGATGCCAGTGCATGGGACGTGGCACAGATGTTGGTAGAGACCAGAGAGGAGATACGCCATTGGAGGACACTATATGAGAGTGCAGTCCCACTAGAGCAGAGAGCAGCTTCATATCGGGCACAATCAAGGACAAAGAGCAAGGCACTCTCTCGGAGGTCATTGAGCAGCATGGTGGTGAGTGGACCTATGAGACCACCTCAGCCAGGACCAGGAGGGACATCATCCTTGAGACATGGCAGGGATGAGGAGGAAAAAGGGAGCACCCAGTGACAGAGGCACATGCTCCTTAGGATAGAGACAGATGTAGTTTGACATTATGTAGTCAGCCTGCGGGCCATACTTAGGACAGACAGTCCAATTTTTGTACTTCGATATTATTTGGATATATGATATAATATGCATCGATATGATGGAATGCAATGTGTTATGACATATGTTATTTTCCATGTATGGATGACTTATGCACTGCTGATGTATGATTGTGGAACATGTATGGATATTTTTTATTTTTTTTTGTGTTGTTGATGCATTTATAATATGAAATGGATAAAATGCTTAATGTGATGCTTGATGTAATGTAAATGTACTAACCAAATGGATGCAGGATGCAGCATATGTGTGTAGAGAAATCGGAGCACTAGACCAAACTGACTATCCGAACGGACGAAAGAAATGTTAATAAGAAGAAAATGAGACGGAGGACAGTTAGAGA